>NC_053026.1:382453663-382683714 GCF_003073215.2 Triticum urartu | reverse complement strand
TAGGTTTTCAATCTCGGAGCAACCGATTTGAACTTTTCAGTCACACCGAGTTGCAGTAACTACTTGCAGTTATGCATCCCGGTGCCACCGAGTTGTTCCACTCGGTCACACCGACAGGGTCGGGCTATATATACCCACGGGCAAAATTTTGGAAATTTTCTCCGAACTCTTTCGCCCGCGCTTAGCCCACTCTGCCTCCAGGGTCTCCAGATCATCCTCCTCATCGCCAGTTGCCTCCTGCCGCTGGTCTCCGCCGCCGTCAACGGGAATCATCCCCGCCGTTGCCGCCATAGCGAGTTCATCGCCGAACTAGGGTATGAACTTGATCATTGTGCTATCCTTATCTGATTCCTAGCACATTGTGTTTGCCATATATCTTGCCACGATTGAGATCATTCTATCCATCGAAAACACTCCGTAGTTTAGTCATGAATCAAAAATTTAGGGTTAGGTTTCCGCCGAAACCATCTCGGACCGACCGAGTTGATGAAATCGGTTCCACCGATTTGGCTCAGGCCATTGCACATCTGATTCTCGGTCTGACCGAGAATTGAAAATCGGTGTGACCGAGTTCAAGACTTTGTGAAACCCTAGCAGTCTCGGTGCCACCGAACTGTGACTCGGTCTGACAGATTTCACTAGTTTAGGTTCCAAAAGCTGCTTCGGTATCACTGAGTTTACAAATCGGTTGATCCGAAATGCTTTCTGAGGAAAACTAAAACTAAGTTTTTGATTCATTCTTTTGCAAAAACCTCTCTATTTTGTGATGCTCATCCACTCTACCTCATCTATAATCTATTCACAGGGTCAGTTGTCAGAGATTGCAATATGTCTGATCAAAGTGACAGCCAGAACAAGTCAGAGGAGCAGGTTCACTTGAGTGAGGGCACTAGTACCTCTAGCAGCTCAGATGATGGCATCAAGAGCACACCAAGCAATCTGCCAAAGGCTGCCACCAGGGCCAGAAAGAAGAAAACTTCTGAATCTGAGGATAAAGACTATGTGGTAGTTGAGGATGAGGCCACTTCCAAGAAGAAAGTGGTTAAGAAGGAATATAGCACTACTGCTGCAACTAAGCCTGGTATGAAGACCAAATTACCTGCAAAGAGAATTCCCATGTCTAAAGCCAGAGCCTCTACTCAAGTACCTTTGGAATCTGAACCCAAAGAGGCTGCTGCAGAAGGGAAGAAGAGGAAAGAGAGGGTCAAGAAGACCACTGCCAGAGTGCTTGGGAGATCCTCAATCATGAGAGACTCTGAAGAGGAGGAGGAATAAGATGTTGCACCAGCACCTAAGGCACAGAAACTTATGGGAGATGCCATAAGGTCAGGGGCTGCTTCATCTAAGCCCAAAGAAGCTTCTAAGCCAGCTGCTCCAAAACCCAAAACTGCACCAAAGAGGAGTACCAGGAACATTCCAGCTGCAGAGAAGAACAAGGCCCCAATGCCTGAAGCTGCAATGGAAGAAGAAGATGATTCTGTTGTCTTGAGGAAATTGAAGCCAAAAATTCCAGATCACAATGATGCTCATCCAGTTGCAGAGAACATGAAGATCAGGAAGGACTCAGGTCTAAGGCTATGGAGAGAGTCTGATCCATATGCCACCAGGAGAAGGACTACTGTGGACTACAGGTTCCATACAAAGGAACAGTAGGACTTCTATGAGACTATCTTGCTTGACAAGAAGCCCATAGTGTGTGACATGAGATGGGTCGATTGGACATTCTTTGAGGAAAACGAGGATCACTTCCCTGGTGTATATGACAGCTTCAAGGCTTGTGTAGTTGATGAGTTTGTGGCTCAGAAGCTCACAAAATGGAATGATGAGCTCATCATGCAGTTCTACTCCACATCTCACTTCTACCCAGATGGAAGGATTATCTGGATGTCTGAAGGCACTAGGTACCAGTCCACGGTTGCTAAATGGGAGAAATTGATCAATGCTCCAGAAGAGAATGAAGATGACTTGGATGTCTATGCCAAGAAGAAGAAGGATCACAACTCCATGGCACACATGTACAAGGAGATCCCAGATGCTGCTCTTGAGATACACAAGTTTGGATCTGTACATTACCTTCTGTCAGGCTTGCCAACTATCAACTGGACCCTCAGGCACACTCTCTTGCCAAAGTCAGGAGATCACAAGATGATTAGAGGTCACTCCACCAACTTGCTGCACATTTTTAATGCTCCACAAAAGTTCAAGGTCATGAGTCTTATAGTTGAAACTATCAAGAGGACAGCTGCTGACCAGAAGAGGAGTTGTGGGTATGCCCCACAGATCCAGGAGCTGATTAACTCCAAGATGGGCACATGCACATATCTGTTGGACAAGTAGCACCTGCCCATCTACCTAGAATTTGAGGACACACTGTGGTGATGGATGAAAATGAACCATCTTCTGTGCACACACAAGCCAAGAAGGAGAAGGCAAAGGCTGCAAGGATGCCAACTACTGAAGAAGCATCTCAGTATCTTCTGAAGAGAAAGTAAGACCAGCTTGGCTACTTGATTGCCTCCACTCTAAGGATTGAGAAGGGACTGGCCACCCTGACTCAAAACCAGGAGAGCTTGGAGAGGATCGTGGAGCAGAAGTTCTATGACTTGGATGTGAAGGTAACTGAGATCCAGTCTGTTGTGGAGCAACTTCAGGATGATATGCAGGAGAGGAAGGGCAAGACAACCACTGATGCATTTGCCAGAGTGCCCAGAGCTCAGAGGTCTGCTGTAGTGGCTGTTCCAGACACCAGTGCCACTTCATCTGCACCAGCTACAGCTTCAGTGCCACCAGCTCCAGCACCTACTCCATCAGCTCCACTTACATCGACTGAAGCCTTCGTTCTTGGAGTTATCCGGACACCACCACCTGAAGACCAAGCCTGAGAGACGATTTAGTGCTATGCATTTTCTAGGAACTTTTTGGTAACTTGTTGCCAAAGGGGGAGAAAAATGTATAGATCATAGGCTTCGAGAGAGAGCGTTGCTGTTTTTATTCTCTCTTGCTTTGGTGGTTGAACTTTATTTGCTTTGCTTGTTTGAGATACTTTCTATCTGTTTGATACTTGGATGATCATGTGTGTTTGATCATATGCTACATTAATGCTTGTTGGATGACATTATCATTTTAACCCTATATGATCATTCACTTTGCTTGGTGGTGAGTGCATGTATTTAATTATTATCATTTTGAGCGCTCCACCAAGATGTATGTGACATGGAAGAGTAACCCATGAGCCTAATTCTCTGTGCATTTGCAGTCCAAAGCAAATCATAAACTATGCACAAATTTAGGGGGAGCTCTTGCTTTTCACATACTTCTCAAAGCGACAATGTTTTTCACTCTTATTATCATTCGTCGAAGCTTTGATCTATATGTTGTCATCAATTACCAAAAAGGGGGAGATTGAAAGTGCAACTATCCCTAGGTGGTTTTGGTAATTCCTAACAACAGATAGCTCATTGAGCTAATGCTAGTCCAAGATTAATATTTCAGGAAAAGCTCAATGAATGGCATGGCATGGATGAGGAAAGTGGACCCCTCAAAATACCAAGGACAAAAAGATTGGCTCAAGCTCAAAGCTCAAGACTCTACATTTTATATTTTAGTGATCCAAGATCACATTGACTCTATAGGAAAAGCCAATACTATCAAGGAGGGATGAGGTGTTGCTTGATGAGGTTCTTGCTTCATAGTGCTTAGTCATATGCTCCAAAACCCTCAACTACCTTCCCACATCCACATATGACCTAAACCAAAAGTCAAACTCGGCCCCATCGATTCTTTCTATCCGGCGCCACCGAGTTCAGAAGTCATAGCCACTGCCACAAACCCTAGGCAAATCGGTCTCACCGATAGGGATCTCGGTCACACCGAGATGGGGTTGTAATCGCTCTATTTCCCTTTCGTAACATTTCGGTCCTTCCGAGATGAGCGATTGGTCCCACCGAGATTGCAATGTAAACTCTCTGTTTCCCTTTTGTAACATTTCGGTCCCACCGAAATGAGCGATCAGTCCCACCGAGTTTACCTGACCAACTCTCTGGTTAGCTTATTACCAAAATTGGTCCCACCGAGTTTGTGTAATCGGTCACACTGAGATTATGTTATGCCCTAACCCTAATCATATCGGTCCTACCGAGTTGCATCTCAGTCCCACCGAAAATCCTAACGGTCACTAGGTTTGCTAAATCGGTCCGACCGAGTTTCTCAATTCGGTCTCACCGAGATTGGTAAATTGTGTGCAACGGTTAGTTTTTGTGTGGAGGTTATATATACCCCTCCACCCACTCTTCATTCGTGGAGAGAGCCATCAGAACATATCTACACTTCCAATACACATTTTCTGAGAGAGAACCACCTACTCATGTGTTGAGGCCAAGATATTCCATTCCCACCATATGAATCTTGATCTCTAGCCTTCCCCAAGTTGCTTTCCACTCAAATCTTCTTTCCACCAAATCCATATCCTGTGAGAGAGAGTTGAGTGTTGGGGGGACTATCATTTGAGGCACAAGAGCAAGGAGTTCATCATCAACACACCATTTGTTACTTCTTGGAGAGTGGTGTCTCCTAGATTGGCTAGGTGTCACTTGGGAGCCTCCGACAAAGATTATGGAGTTGAACCAAGGAGTTTGTAAGGGCAAGGAGATCGTCTGCTTCTTGAAGATCTACCACTAGTGAGGCAAGTCCTTCGTGGGTGATGGCCATGATGGGATAGACAAGGTTGCTTCTTCGTGGACCCTTCGTGGGTGGAGCCCTCCGTGGACTCGCGCAACCGTTACCCTTCGTGGGTTGAAGTCTCCATCAACGTGGATGAACGATAGCACCACCTATCGGAACCACAACAAAAACATCTGTGTCTCCAATTGCGTTTGAATTCTCCAAACCCTTCCCTTTACATTCTTGCAAATTGCATGCTTTACTTTCTGCTGCTCATAGACTCTTTGCATGCTTGCTTGAATTGTGTTAAGATTGCTTGACTTGTGCTAAGATAGCTAAAATCTGCCAAAGATTAAAATTGGGAAAAGGATAGATTTTTATTTGGTTAAGTAGTCTAATCGCCCCCCCTCTAGACATACTTTCGATCCTACAGTTCTGTTTGCGTGAGCCGTGTGCAGGACCGAACGCGTGTGGGGTGCAATGCGACCGCGACAGGAGTGCTGGGAGTGTACCGCATTTTTTCCTTTTAAACTAGGTGCTTTGCCCCCTCAAAAAAAATATGTTGCTTCGCGCGATCCATCGATACTACTACTAGTAATCCGGTAATCCCGACTAAAACGGCTCGGTCGGGTCGTTTCCCGCGCGATATGCTGGGAGGTTGGCTTAGTTGGGTTTTTTTAGGACGAGCAATGCTACACCTACATAATCCTAGTTACGTAATTAATGTAATGTGAAATGTGTGAGCTATTAATTGTAGATTGGGGGGGCAGGGGCCCACCACCATGAAAATCAGGGGAGGAGAGAGAGAGGCAATTTACGTTAACCCTTTCATAGGTTCCCATAGATGTAGAAAGATGTGTCTGATCCTGCAATATAGGTTGTCCGATCTATATCTAACGGATAGGAAGGAAACTATGACAATTTACCCGCACTCCTCTCCACATTTGCAGATAAGGCTTTCCCTCATTCATCCTTTTCTCCCACAAGATCTTAATCTTCCGTGCAACGCACGGGCATCTTGCTAGTACTCCTACAATATGTATATTATTGTGAAAGTTCATATACACCGGCCGAGATTAATGCAAACACGATAGATTTTCATTACATTTCGAACTTTTATAGGACAAAAAAAATAAAAGAAACCCGACCCTAAACCTATTCTATGGCGGCGACCGACATCCTCCATCTGTGATCTCCATGTACGGGGGCGGGGTTCAAGACCCGTGAAGTGAAGGTACGGTCTCCTGCGAGGAAAAGTAGAACACGGGAGACAGACCGGCCAGTTGGCACACCATGCCCTGTCGCCTCCCATGCCCTACTCATCCTCGGAGGAGTCCCCGACCTCGGAAGTGCCGGACGTTGGACGGCGGCAAGTAGGACGCGTGGCTGACCGTGCTCCCGTCGTCGGCCGCCAGCGTGGCCACCGCTTGTGCGGCGACTTGAGCGAGGGCGGCGACCTCGAGCTCCATCCCCGAAGACAATCTCTCCCGCAGAGTGTTCGCGCTTGCAGTCATGGCGGATGTGGTTCCAGGTAGGAGGACGATGCTCTATGGTGTGGAGGTTAGCTGGGCGTTGCCGCTTTAAGTAGCGCATTCTGGTGAGGCCAAGCGTCCGGGTGCGTCATTAAGTCGCTGGAGTTGGTTCCGCGGGCACCGAGCCTCTTAATGACGACATATGAACGGACGGCATGAATGCGGGCAGCTGGTGCCGGCTGGAAACGCACCGCGCGACGGCGCGAGGGACGAGGGTTTTGGTGTGCCAGGGTAGTCAGCTATGGTCGTGGCAATGTTGGAGATGCCCTTTGCTCACATGCGATCCCCGCATGTCATTGAAAAAGCAAGACGACCCGGCATGGTCTCAGGTCCAGAGGATGCAGTTGGCCGCGCTACACCACTCCACGGACGCGTCGCGGCGCCCCGTGCATCCTCGATGAGCGGGGTGTGTGTTTGGATTGTGGCCAAAGTGCACCTTGCCAAAATTTTGGTCATGACCAAAATATTGGTCTTTGTTTGGATGGTTGCCATTTTTTTGGCATGCCAATGAACTCTAGCCAACTCTAGTTCATTTTTCTTGCCAATGTCGGCCAAATCATGGGCAACCAATACCTCAACCAAAATTGTGGTCATGACCCAAAGATTGGTCTTTGTTTGGATGGTTGCCATTTCTTTGGCATGCCAATGAACTCTAGCCAACTCAAGTTCATTTTTCTTGCCAATGTCGGCCAAATCATGGGCAACCAATACCTCAGCCAAATTTTGGCTACCCAATACTTTGATGGGGCAACCTTGGGCACAAACCAAACATACCTTTGGTCGTGCCACAACACTAACGCCACCCTCGGCAAACTGAAACCGACCGTGTCTAGCGACGATATGAGCGTGTCGCTCACCGCGGTCGCCGTGTCCAGAGGCGGTGCTGGAGCTGTGCCCCGTTGTTGGCCCCAACGACCCACATGAACGGTTGTCGGTGGCGAGGAGGTCGTGGGCCAGCTCCTCCATTGGACTAGTCTGCGCTACGTCGTCCCGACGGGTGTGCCCCACATGTCTGTTTCCCTGTTTTCCCGGCCATATTTGAGCATCAGTGCTCCGCGTTGCGCATTAGGCCTTTCACTATGTAGGCCAAGCGAGACAACTTATTGTTTATTTGAGCCGTTCAAGTATAATCATGTGGCGTTTGCTTATTTCTCATTCCTCTCCAACCCTCTTCTCCATCGATCATGTTGCCCTCCAGTCGAGTCCATCTTCCCGCATGCCTCATTTGAACATTCCGCCGAGTATCATTCGCATGTACCCACCCTAGTCCTCTTTCAATAGATCTCCGGACCCCGAGATGATATCGAGGGGGAACGAGTGGGGGCACGTGATACCTAAGGCGGATTCAAAATTTTGAACCGGTGATCATAGCATCCGCAAATCATATATAAAGGGTATTCAATGTTCGTTTCGTTTTGTAAGTACAATATACTCCCGCCTATCCTTTCTAGTTTACATATAAGTTTTATGTGTATTCAAAGTATATCTACTTTGATCAAAAAGGTATCAACATTCAACAACGCACAATCAATATTGTTAGATTCGTACGTACTCCTAGATTTCTACTCGAGATGGTTTCCAATTTGACTATTGACAAGATTAATAGTACATGAGATGTATAATGTGAAAATTATATCATCGGAAACTCCTTTCACATACGAATTTGACTGTATGCTTTGTGTAAGTTGCATGTCATATATTATTACTCTAACATTTGGTCAAAGTTAGCCTCGAAAAACACATTAGACCCTGTATGCTTTGTGTAAGTTGCATGTCATATATTATTACTCTAACATTTGTGTAAGTTGCATGTCATATATTATTACTCTAACATTTGGTCAAAGTAGTATAGTGGAAGTGGATCCTCTGATGTAGGTGTCCCTGCCTTACCCTCCCTTTCGGTCACTTACTGGCGGACCCCATGCTTGCTAGGCCACGCATGTCAGTTACTCAATGGGTTCGGCCACGTCAGGGGATCCTCATTCGTAGTATACTCCCTCTGTTTTTATTTACTCCGCATAAAATGGAGGGAGTGGTGGTATAATAAATGACGCGGGCGGGGGAGGGGGAGGGACATCGGTTTGCTCTCAACTGCGGTCCCACAAGCGAGCGAAAATGCAAGACGAAGCGTGTTCCATTCGGTGAGCGACGTGGAGGGTCCAGCGTGCCGGGCTGCAACACGAACGCGACAAGAGTGATGTACAGTCAAAACCGATTGACGGGTCATCACTGGAACCACTATTCACACCAGAACCTTCGCTGCTCGGCCTACGCCAGCCACTCCCCTAAAACCACACCAAATCTCCAGCCCATTCCCCCACCTTTTGATCCCCTAGCCCGCATCAAGCGTCCCCTAGTTCGCCGGAAAGCCATGGTGCACCGCAAGATCACTTACTACAAGATGCTGATGCGGGAGCGCCGCGCAGAAATCACGGCGGCGGTCGGCACCACAGACCTCTGTTCCCAAGCTCGCTTTGCGGCGGGCCAATCCCCGAGTTCTTTGGAGCCAAGCTACGAGGAGGAGGAAGCCGATCCAGTGTTCATGGCGGAGGTCGCGGCGCAGAAGGCCCCCGATGGGTATGAGACGATGGACGTCGACTTCGTACCGGCGTCCGAGTCCCCCATGGTGCAGGCGGACCAGCGGTTCAACATGGCGATACTAAAGGAGGACCGGGAGGCAGAGGCTCAACTCGACGCGGAGCGCGCGCATGCCGCTGCCATCGAGGCTCTTCTGCAGGCGAAACTAGATGTTGTGGATGTGAACCGGGCGACGGAGGCTCAACTTGAGGCGGAGCGCGCGGATGCCGCTGCCATCGAGGCCCTCCTGCAGGCGGAACCGGACGTCCTGGACTTGAACCGGGCGGCAGAGGCTCGACTTGACGCAGAGCGCGCGGAAGCCGCTCTCATCGACGCCCTCCTGCAGGCGGAACCGGGAGTCCTCAACTTGAACCGGGCGGCGGAGGCTCGACTCGACGCGGAGCGCGCAGATGCCGCTGCCATCGAGGCCCTCCTGCAGGCGGAACCGGACGTCCTCGACTTGAACCGGGCTGTGCTCTTGTCCGTGCAGAGCGCCCGCACGCTCTGCTTGAACGAGTAGCTGGAGGCCGAGGACAACCACGGTGCGGAGACACACGTCGGCAGCGACGGCTGGTTCGCGCCGGCAGCCAAAGACGATGAGGTCGTCTCTTTTCGCGAGCAGTGATAGTTTTTCTTTATGTTGTTGTTTTTATGGATCTTTTGCTGTGTAAAAACATATATTTGTTATGCAAGTCGCCTGACTTGGGTCAGTCTACCATTTTAGGCGGTTGGATGAATATCCTACGTCTCCTAACCCTTCTTTCCTTCTTCCTCACCTCTTCTTCCCCAACAGACCACCGCACGGGCCGTACGGATACTCCCCAACATGCGGTTGGATAAACATACTCTATGAACGAAAATTATGTGTCAGCGATAGGATGGCTGAGTTTGGTGTGTTCACATGCGACAGCACGTGTCAGTGAGGGTGCGTTCCCTTGGTTGGGTTTGCGGCGTGCAGGAGCGACTTTGTGAGGGTGCGGTGCGACCGTGGCGCGCAGGAGCGACCGTGTGAGGGTGCGGTGCGCCCGCGATAGCCGTGCACAAGTGTACCTCCTTCTCATTTTGAAAACTTTAGGCAAGCTTAGCAAAAATGTGTGGCGAAGTTTGGCAATGCAAGGCCTAGACCCAAACAGGATAAGTACGTACGTACTAGGAGTACTAGTGTTAAAAAAGAAAGGCTGGGTTTTCCTTCGCGGGATTTAATCGATACAAATCCTCGTTTCAAATGTCAATTAATGCATATTTTTTTCTCTAAAGACCAAAGAGCTAACCATCTCACTCCTCATCGCTTAATTAATGTAGCGCCATGCAAACCAACCTTCTCACTTCCGCATGCATGCAGGGGATATTAATGTCCTTGGTTGCTAACCCCATCGATTTTGCCTCGATTAGTGTTAGTGGCCCTTTGCAAATTGTAATTTTGATATATTGGCCTTGTGTACAAAAAAATGGAGGTAGTAACTATATTTGACTTCCTTCCCCATTGCGGTGACGTCGATGATATTTTTTTGGTGGTTTGGCGAAGTGCGTTCGACGGAGAACACCATTGAGGGAGACCACGGTAAGTCATTCGCAAGTGCCGCCTGCAAGCCGAGACAACCGCCTTATTTGGATCCAGGAAGTCCTTTACTAGTACTACTAGGAGTAACTAATGCGGTGAGATGGCTTCTCGAAGAAGACGATGGAGAAGCGGAGTCAGCGAAGAGTGAAATGATGGTTGCTTCGTCCGTGCTTTTGTGATTTAACGCCTCACTGCTTTGTGATTTGTGATAGAAGGGACTGGGGAGTAGACTATGTGCTCTATACTGTACTACATGCGTCCAAGCATGGGAGAAAGAGGAGTGACGTCGCATTTTTCTATTCCTTCAATCAACCAATCAGGGAGCTTCGGTTCCATCTTTTTGGCTTTGGCAACACCGTCCACAATGGTTCCCACGATGCCAAAAGCTATTTTCACATTTGGCTACACATTGTGGATGCCCTTAACTGTACCACTTGGTTTTGCTCCTGTGTGCTATCTATACAAATATCAATTATATTGATCTAAAAAATTATAGAATCGAGATTATTAAAAAGGAGGTGATTTTGCCGCGCGGATGGCGGGGGAGGTTTCTGATACGTCTCCGTCGTATCTACTTTTCCAAACACTTTTTCCCTTGTTTTGGACTCTAACTTGTATGATTTGAATGGAACTAACCCAGACTGACGTTGTTTTTCAGCAGAATTGCCATGGTGTTGTTTTATGTGTAGAAAACAAATATTCTCGGAATGACATGAAACTCCACGGAACATCTTAGAAAAAATAATAAAAAATCCTTGCCAAAGATGAAGAGCAGGGGGCCCACACCCTGTCCACGAGGGTGGGGGTGCCCCCCTAGGGCGCGCCCCCCTACCTCGTGGCCCCCCTAGATGCCCTCCGACGCCAACTCCAACTCTATATATTTGCTTTTAGAGAGAAAAAAATAAGAGAGAAAAAATCATCACGTTTTGCGATACGGAGCCGCCGCCAAGCCCTAAAACCTCTCGGGAGGGCTGATCTGGAGTCCGTTCGGGGCTCCAGAGAGGGGGATTCATCGCCGTCGTCATCATCAACCATCCTCCATCACCAATTTCATGATGCTCACCGCCGTGCGTGAGTAATTCCATCGTAGGCTTGCTGGACGGTGATGGGTTGGATGAGATTTATCATGTAATCAAGTTAGTTTTGTTAGGGTTTGATCCCTAGTATCCATTATGTTCTGAGATTGATGTTTCTATGACTTTGCTATGCTTAATGCTTGTCACTAGGGCCCGACTGCCATGATTTCAGATCTGAACCTATTATGTTTACATGAATATATGTGAGTTCTTGATCCTATCTTGCAAGTCTATAGTCACCTACTATGTGTTATGATCCGGCAACCCCGAACTGACAATAATCAGGACCACTCCCGGTGATGACCATAGTTTGAGGAGTTCATGTATTCACTATGTCCTAATGCTTTGTTCTGGTTCTCTATTAAAATGAGGCCTTAATATCCCTTAGTTTCCAATAGGACCCCGGTGCCACGGGAGGGTAGGACAAAAGATGTCATGCAAGTTCTTTTCCATAAGCACGTATGACTATATACGTAATACATGCCTACATTACATTGATGAATTGGAGCTAGTTCTGTGTCACCCTATGTTATGACTGTTACATGATGAACCGCATCTGGCATAATTATCCATCACTGATCCGGTGCCTACGAGTTTTCCATATACTGGTTTACGCTTATTTACTTTCCCGCTGCTACTGTTACAATCACTACAAAATACCAAAAACATTACTTTTGCTGTCTTTACTTTTGTTGCCGCTACCACCACTATCATATTACTTTACTACTAAACACTTTGCTGCAGTTACTAAGTTTCCAGGTGTGGTTGAATTGACAACTAAACTGCTAATACTTGAGAATATTCTTTGGCTCCCCTTGTGTCGAATCAATAAATTTGGGTTGAATACTCTACCCTCGAAAGCTGTTGCGATCCCCTATACTTGTGGGTTATCAAGACCAATTTCTGGCGCCGTTTCCGGGGAGCATAGCTCTATTCTTTGAGTCACTTGGGATTTATATCTGTTGGACACTATGAAGAACTTGAGAGATCCAAAAACCAAGATCTATCCCTCAACTACGAGGGGAGGTAAGGAGCTGCCATCTAGCTCTGCACTTGATTCACCTTCTGTTATGAGTAAGTTTGCGACACCTACACCTGCTTCTGCTATTCGTTCTGATATGTCGCATGTTATTGATGATGCCACTTCTACTATGCATGATACTTATGATGAAACTGCTTCTATGCCTGATACTACTGTGCCCCTTGGTGAATTTCTTGATGAACAAATTGCTAGGGCTAGAGAAAAAGAAATTATTGAATCTGAATACGATGATGATAGTGATGATGAAAATATGCCTGTTATCCCTGAGGGCTATCTTTTTGATATGGAATCTTCTACCGCTATTTTAGCTTGCAAAGATAGATATGAGCTTAAGAGGTTATTAGTTAAATGGAACAAAGAATCACTTAGAGATAAAATGAAAGCTGACCCTGCTTTTGCTACTTCACCTATATGTGTTCCTGATAAGGATTATGAATTCTCTGTTGATCCTGATATAATTACTTTGGTGGAATCTGATCCGTTTTATGGCTATGAATCTGAAACTATTGTGGCACATCTTACTAAGTGAAATGATATAGCTGCCCTGTTCACTAATGATGAGAGATCGCGTAACTTCTATATACTCAAAATATTTCCGTTCTCATTAAAGGGTGATGCTAAGATATGGTTTAATTCTCTTGATCCTGGTTGTGTGTGTAGTCCCCAGGATATGATTTATTACTTCTCTGCTAAATATTTCCCTGCTCATAAGAAACAAGCTGCTTTGAGGGAAATATACAACTTCGTGCAAATTAAAGAAGAGAGTTTCCCACAAGCTTGGGGGAGGCTTCTCAAGTTACTTAATGCTTTGCCTGATCATCCTCTTAAGAAACCTGAAATACTTGATATCTTTTATAACGGACTAACCGATGCTTCCAGAGATTACCTGGATAGTTGTGCTGGTTCTCTTTTCAGGGAAAGAACACCGGATGAAGCTGAAATTCTATTGAATAATATGTTGACAAATGAAATAATTGGGCACCTCCTGAGCCAGCTCCTGCTCCAATTACTGAGCCTATTCCTAAACCAATTCCGAAGAAGAGAGGTGTTCTATTCCTCAGTCCCGAAGATATGCAAGAGGCAAAGAAATCTATGAAAGAAAAAGGTATTAAAGCTGAAGATGTTAAGAATTTACCTCCTATTGAAGAAATACATGGTCTTAATATACCGCCTGTTGAAGAAACATATGATCTCAATTCTTTATTTACTGAAGAACCTCCTGATCCCGATATCCCGACACAGGTAGTAAAGGTAAATTCTCTCTATAGATATGATAAAGCTGAAGTCCCTCCTACTAAAATTGCTAGTCAGTGCTTAGATGAGTTTGATAACTTTATGTTTAAGAAAGACGACTTCAATGCTTATTTTGGTAGACAACTAAAAGAAAATGCTTATATGATTAGACGCTTGGGTGATTATATGGCTAATATTAAAGGTGAACTTAAACTTGTTAGCAAACATGCTTCTATGGTTACCACTCAAGTAGAACAAGCTCTTAAAGCTCAAAAAGAAGTGCTTGATGAAATGAATAGTAAGAAAAATGATTATGCTGTTAGAGTGGCTACTAGAACTGGTAGAATGACTCAGGAACCTTTGTATCCTGAAGGCCACCCTAAGAGAATCGAGCAAGATTCTCAAAGAAATAATATTGATGTTCCTAGTTCTTCTAAAAAGAAGAATAAGAAAAATGATAGAACTGTGCAAACTTCTAGTGAACCTATTGCTGAACCACCTGATAATCCAAACGATATATCTATGTCTGATGCTGAAACACAATCTGGTAATGAACATGAACCTAGTGAAAATATTAATGATGATGTTCATGATGATGCTCAACCTAGTAATGATAATGATGTAGAAATTGAACCTGCTATTGATCTTGATAACCCACAATCAAAGAATCAACGTTATGATAAAAGAGACTTTGTTGCTAGGAAACATGGTAAAGAAAGGGAACCTTGGGTTCAGAAACCCATGCCTTTTCCTCCAAAACCATCTAAGAAAAAGGATGATGAGGATTTTGAGCACTTTGCTGAAATGATTAGGCCTATCTTTTTGCGTATGCGATTAACTGATGTGCTCAAAACAAATCCTTATGCTAAATATATGAAGGATATCATTACTAATAAAAGAAAGATACCGGAAGCTGAAATTTCCACCATGCTTGCTAACTATACTTTTAAGGGTGGAATACCAAAGAAACTTGGAGATCCCGGAGTACCTACTATACCTTGCTCCATTAAAAGAAATTATATTAAAACTGCTTTATGTGATCTTGGAGCCGGTGTTAGTGTTATGCCTCTCTCTTTATATCGTAGACTTGACTTGAATAAGCTGACACCTACTGAAATATCTTTGCAAATGGCTGATAAATCAACTGCTATACCTGTCAGTATCTGTGAGGATGTGCCTGTTGTGGTTGAAAACGTTACTATTTTAACGGACTTTATTATTCTTGATATTCCCGAGGATGATAGTATGTCTATTATTCTTGGAAGACCTTTTCTTAATACTGCAGGGGCTGTTATTGATTGCAACAAAGGCAATGTCACTTTTCATGTTAACGGGAATGAGCATACGGTACACTTTCCGAGGAAAAAACCTCAAGTTCATAGTATCAACTCCATTGGAAAAATTCCATTGATTATAATTGGAGGTTTTAATTTCCTCTTCCTACTGTCAAAAAGAAATATGATATACTTATTATAGGGGATGTGCATATCCCCGTTGAGGTAACTTAGTGTTATTCGAAATTTCTCCAGTTTCATGATTATCGGAATGAGTTTGTTAACAAGACTTGATCAACCTTGTTAGTGGATTCTTTTTGATGAGCATGAGATGGATGAAACTAGAAACACAAACTTCTGTACCCTCTCTATACTTTCTGTTAATTAGTAGAAATAAAGTAAAAATAGTATTTTTCTGTCTGTTTCCTGACTTATCCATGCAATATAAAAATATCCCGAAAATAAAAGTCCTCAGAATGCCATGCCAATTTAATATGATTTTTTGGGAATATTTGAGGATTTACTATGCAAAAATTACCGCGGGAAGAGCTGCTACCTAGCCACGAGGGTGGTGGGCTCGCCCCGCCCCTAGGGCGCGCCCCCTGTCTCGTGGGCCCACGGTGGCCCTCCTCCACTTATCCCAGCACCCATCTTCTTCCTCTGTCTCACACAAACCCGAAAAACCAAATCAATCACGAGTTCCAGCCACTTTTTCTGTGATTTTTGATCTCCTTGCTCAAAGCACCTCTCGCAAAACTGCTTGGGGAGATTGTTCCTTGGTATGTGACTCCTCCATTGGTCCATTTAGTTTTTGTTCTAGTGCTTTATTTTTTTGCAAATTTGTGCTGCATAGGTGACCATGTTCTTGAGCTTGCATGTCAAATTTATATGGTCAAAGGTAGTTTTGATGCATGATATAGGCCCTAGGCACTTGTAGGAGTAGTTGCTATCAATATTATTGAGTTTGGTTTACTTTTATTTTGAAGTTACTAAAAATTTCAGAATTTTTCAGAGAAAAACAATATGCTTAGGAAGATGTTCCAAGGTGGTTCTTCTAAGAAGCAAGGACCCATGATTGCTATGCGCGATGCTGACGAGGATCCACCAAGAGACGCTCCAGTACGGCCTTGCGAATGGCTGTCGGAAAATTTTATGGACCGTGTGGGAATTAAAGAAGAATTCAAATCATATTTGCGCAATGCCGGTTTTGAGGATTTTGAGGCTAACAAATGCCCCCAGTATCATGATCTCACAAGTTCATTTGTGAGGAGGTTTGAGTATTCATCTTCGCGTAATTCTCCTTCAGTCATGTTTGATCTCTATGACAAATCTTATACCATGGACTTAGAGGATTTCACTTCTGCTTGCAAACTTCCATCATGGGGTAGTGTTAGGGATCCCACTAAATCTGAATTTAGAAACTTTCTTGCCAGTATAACTGTGGGGGAATCTAGAGATATAACGCAGGCTACCATAGGGAGCATTCACTTTCCTGCTATACATTATTTTGCTCTCTTCATCGGTAGATGCATAAATGCTAAGGATGAAGCATGTCACATGCGTGTCCCTGATCTTAGCATTCTTAGGAGTGCAGTGTTAGGAGACCAATCTTATCATATGGGAGCCATTGTAGCTCATAGGTTGCATCATAATAGACATAATGGAGATTTCTTTGGAGGAATTTATGCAACCCGCTTAGCTCATTTTCTTGAGATAGACATTCATGAGGGTGATACGGAGTTGCCTCCTGTATATTTAGATTATGACTCTATGGCTTCGCACCAGTTTGTCAAGAGGCCTGAATCACCTCTCTTATATCGTTTAATTTTTGATAAACGACGTGTTTTCCGTATTACTCTCCCTGCTCCTGCCTTCTTTGATTCACAGACAAAAAGAAGATATGTTATTACCAGAGAGGAGGCAGAAGAGTACGAGAGGAGAGAGGAGGCAACTCGACTCCACGCTGCAGCTCAGCAGGCGATAAGCGCTGCACATCAGTATGATCCCAACTATTCTTCATCGCAGTATGACTCTAGCTACACCTATGGGTATCCTCCAGGCTATCCCTGGCAGTAGACCAACTTAGGCCAAAAGCCTAAGCTTGGGGAGTACGTATTTCTCACCGACATTACATTTATGTTCACACACACTCGTTGCTAGATGTCGGTGCTCATACTCTTTCACTGTAATATCCATGCTAGTTTATTTTCTTTTTCCTGCTTTCTTCTTGTGTGTTTGTTAAACCTTAAGAAAAACCAAAAAAATTAGTAGTAGTTTATTTTTCTGCTGTAGTAGTAATAATTAAAAAAACCCAGAAATATTTCCCGTTCTTCTTTTGCTTGTTGGGAGCTTTCCCGTGTAAATAGTTTTATTTCTTTTCTTTTCTTTGGGGGTCAGTAGGGGAAGACCATAATTAAATTGTTGAAGTGGCTCTTATATGCATTATTGTTGATTTAACCAAGAGCCCATATTGCCTTGTCTTTTCCTGTTTATTGAATGCTCGCAGATTCTAGCTTAGTCCAATGCACGTACACTCTTATTATTATTCACACCGTTCGGTCGTGCAAGTTGAAAGTGCGTTATATCGACTAGAGGGGGGGTGAATAGGCGATTTTTATGAAAGTCTTCAGAACATGGGAGTTTTGAAGACAAACGATAAAATTAAACCTATTACCATGCAGCGGAAGGAAGACTACACTAGGCAAACCATAGTCAAGTATTCAATGAAGTGAAAGCACAAAGACTAATAGCAGCTAGGTAGTAAGGATCAGGTAGGAATATATTGTGCAGCCAAACAGAACACACAGTCACTCAGTGAAGACAAATGATAGAGCAACCATACAATGACTTCACAAGGAGTAACAGTAAGTAAAGTGAAGTGAAGATGAAACCAGTGACTCGTTGAAGACAATGATTTGTTCGACCAGTTCCAGTTGCTGTGACAACTGTACGTCTGGTTGGAGCGGCTAGATATTTAAACCTTAGGACACACAGTCCCGGACACCCAGTCCTCACCGTATTCTCCTTGAGCTAAGGTCACATAGACCTCGCCCAATCACTCTGGTAAGTCTTCAAGGTAGACTCCCAAACCTTCACAGACTTCGTTCACTGGCAATCCACAATGTCTCTTGGATGCTCAGAACGCGACGCCTAACCGGCTGGAGGATGCATAGTCCTCAAGTGTAATAAGTCTTTAGATCACACAGACAAGAAGACTTAAGTGATGCCCAATTCTCTCTGGCTCTGGTGGTTAGGGCTTTATCCTCGCAAGGAATTCTCTCTCAAAGGCTTTGAGGTGGGTTTCTCTCAAACGACAAAAGCCGTACTTTCAATCTGAGCAGCTAACCGTTTATGGTTGTAGGGGGTGGGCTATTTATAGCCACTTGGCAACCCGACCTGATTTGTCCGAAATGACCCTGGGTCACTAAGGAACTGACACGTGTTCCAACGGTCAGATTTCAAACTCACACGGCAACTTTACTTGGGCTACAAGCAAAGCTGACTTGTCCGACTCTGGACAAGATTCGCTCTCATAGTCTTCACTCGAACACATAGGTTTTTGGTTTTGGCATCACTTCAGTCATTCTGACTAGTTCTCTTGGACCCCACTTAACAGTATGGTGGTTCCTATGACTCAACACAAAAGAAAAAGAACTACGAAAGATCTAAGTCTTCGAGCTCCATAAGCTTCATATAGTGTCTTCTCTTGTCATAGTCTTCAATGTGAATATCTTCATATACCACCTTTGACTTCAATGTCTTCATATAGTTTTAGGGGTCATCTCGGGTAGTAAAACCGAATAAATGAGGGACTTCTACCTGTGTTATCCTGCAATTCTCACAAACACATTAGTCCCTCAACTAGGTTTGTCGTCAATACTCCAAAACCAACTAGGGGTGGCACTAGATGCACTTACAATCTCCCCCTTTTTGGTGATTGATGACAAACTAGTTGAAGTTTTCAACAGGGAATATAATCTGTGAAATTGTAAAGGATAAGGAATTGTCTTCATAAGCTGCAAGGGCTCCCCCTGAAGATGTGCATATAAGTTAATTTGCTTTTGGAATGCAAATGCACATGGCAGGTTGTACTTGTGGAGATCCACTTCAACTTATGATGACAATCCACTATGCATGAGAAAGTATATGAAGATAATGACATGCATAATGGAAAATGGATGTCTGCAGAATGAGCTAAGTGCGGAATTTATCGTCGCACATGCGGAATTTATCTTCGCAAAACAAGGTGGCAAATAAGTAGCAGACGACCATCTCGTTTAAGTGTTACAACTCATAAGAACCAAATGTAGCAAAAACGAGAGTTGTAAGCACGAAGCAAAATATAAAGCACCCGCCCATATGGACCCGCTTGAAGACTATCAATCTCATATGCTTCTCCCCCTTTTGTCAGTAATGACCAAAAAGGTTTGAAGACATAGAGCCTCTACTCGTTCCCATGAGGAGTAGGTGAAGTAGCAGGGTTGTTGGTGTTGTTTGGCGGTGCAGAAGAGCTTGGAGGTGCTGAAGGAGGTGGCGGTGAAGTAGCATCGTCTTCTTCCTCAATAATTCTGGCAGTCACTGTGGCAGCAGAGGCAGAGAACTCAGAGTCTTCAAGGGATGGAGTTCCTAGCAGCACAGCCCTTCGAGGAGGTGTGGAGTCAAACTTGAATCTCTCAGTGAAGCCATCCTCTTGAAGTTCAGCTTCAGAACACATCATCGAGAGCCCTTTCCATGTGCGGCGACAGGTTTCATGGGCGACAAAAGCATTCTTGGTGGCAAGATTTCGAGTGCGATTAACATCCACCAAGAGGCTTTTCATCTGACGCTTCAGCCAGTCATGATGCCTATCCTGTTTCTGATGTAGAGCTACAAGAAGCTCTCGGTCATTGAGAACACGAGTGCGCTTCTTGGGTCTTGGAGCAGTGGCACTGTCAGTGGCTTCAGTGGAAGCAGGGTGTGGTGCACGTGTAGTGCCAGCCTAAGGATACACCCGAGAAACTGCTTCAACGCCTTCAACGTTCTGAGTAAAACTCTGATGGTCTGCATTCTGAAGACTTAGAGGTTGCTTGGCAGGCTCAGAATATATGGCTTCAGTAGACATGTCCACGTTAGGCAAGAAGATCCGATGGTTTGATCAGCTGCATGACCCAAGGGGCGTAGAACTTCAAACCAAACAGATCAATGCCTGATGCAACAAGTTGGCGTATGAAGAAGTCCTGTGCATTGAAGCATTTGCCATGAAGTATATAGAAGACCAAAGTCTTCATTGCACCTTGAAGCTTGGCATTTGGAGAGTGCCTTTTGATAGGCCAGAGAGTTCGCCTGATGATGTGATAGATGGTTCTGGGCAGGTACTCAAGGTCTTCAACGAAGAACTCTGTGGGATAAGTAGCATCTTGGGGCAATGGCTTCATCATGCTGAGCATTTGACTCATATCAGGTTCTGGCCGCTGAAAGATGCTCTCAATAGCTTCAGAATGCAGTTGACAGCCTTGCTCGAAGAGATCGCCAGGAGTGGGCAAGCCAGTGAGCTCAATGATGTCAAATGCATTGGCTTCGTGATGAACGTTTCCAGTCATCCACTCCAGGACCCAAGTCTTCGGATCTCTGCTGTACCCTTTGATGTGAAGTGTGGCATAGAATTGTAGCAGCAGCTCTTCATTCCAATGCTCTTCATCAGTAACAAACTGCAGCAGACCCACTTGCTTGAAGCAATCCAACGCTTCTTCTAGACAGGGCAGACCAGCTATAGCTTCAACGTCAAGGCGCTTGTGTGGGAAGATGCGACCTTGGTTGTAAAGAATGCAAGAGTAATAGCTTCGCTGAGGATAGCTCCAGAACCGATCAGATGATATCCTTTCCCTTGAGTAGGAGTTCCTGGAGCTATTGAAGAATGTGTTGTCTGCCCTGAAGCCATTGATGTTGAAGGAGCCAGGTGCTGATGCAGGACCTGGAAACCATGGTAGTCTTGGGATTGGCTTCTGGACCTGAGGCCTGTGCTCAACATGATAGTTGAATTGGGGACCGGCAGCAGACTCAGGAACAGAAGTGGCAGGATCAGTGGCTTCGCTGTCTTCTGAAGCTTTTGCTGGGGAGGGCTCCACATTAGCTTCATTGTTGGTTGTGGCAACCTCAAGATTTTCATCCTCCACTTGACTAGCTGGAGGGTCGGTCACAGGCACGTTCTCCTGGAGAACTGCTTCTTGGTGGAACAGGGGAGTGGGATCTTGTGGTACTTCTTCTTCTGCGGCTGATGCAGCCTGAATGTCTTTAGCAGAGACTTGAGGCCTTGGACCTTTGCGAAGCCTGCGGAACGCAGGCGACGCCTATGGAGTTGGAGTGGGTTGGGCCTCATAGTCTTCTTCCTCTTGTGGGCGATCCGCCCATGAAGCATCCTGGACGACCAATGCTGATGAGTTCGCTGTTTTCAAACTGAGGAAGGACTGCATCATCTTCTACATTGTCATGATGACCAATGTCTTCAGCAGCGATGGGATCAGCTGCTGGAATGTCTTCAGCTTCAAGAGCCTCTGTGGAAGCAGGCTCATGAACTATCAGTTGACGTTCTGCGTCAGGATGAACCATAGAAATGGGTTCAACTATCAAGGGCTCTGTGGGAGCAGCCCGAGCTTTCTTGGTCTTTCTCTTATTCTTGGTGGGGGCAGTAGGAGAGGCTTCAGAGTGTTTCCTCTTCCTGGCTTCAGCTTCAGCAGTTCTTGTCTTCTTGAGCTCTGAAGCTGTTGACCGGCTTTTTGGCTTCGAGCTAGTTAGTCTAGTTGGGAAGACAATCGGAACTGCTTCTTGCCTTGGTACATCAGGTTCAACCGTAGCAGGCTTCTTCTTCTTCTTTGCGGCCATCCTGGGGTCGATGCCAGGACGCCCAAGTGCCTTGCGCTTCTCAGCCTCATTATAGGCTTGCACACATCTGTCAGCCAGAGTCTTCATGCGCTCACGCGAACCCTGAGCTTCTGCACGCTTCTTCACAAAGGCTTCCTTGAGCTCGTGCATCATTGTCTTGAAGTTCTTCACTTCTTGCACGCTGAGCTTGGCCATATGCTTCTTGAACTGAGCCTTTTCATAGTCAATCTTCTACTTCAGTTCAACAATGCGCTGGGCAATTGCAAGTTTTGAAGCAATGGCGCCTTGGAAGGCGACACTGAGGCCAATGGGTAGCTGCAGATCTTCAAAGCTGATGTTTGGTGTGTCAAACCACTCGTCAATGAAGTTGTGGATGATGGTGACATCAAAGAGAGGCAGATCATTGAAGATTTCTGCTTCTTCTTTGCTCTTGATGAGTTGCTCAAGAGCGTCATCTGCAAGATCTTCATCACTTGACAGATCAATGTCGTCGTTGCGCAGAATGGCAGCAGCTGTTAGCTCTTTGCCAGTGTGAGACAGAGGCATCTTGGCCTTCTGGGGCTTGGAGACGCGTGATAAGTCTTCAGACTGCACACTGTTTTCAGGAGGTGCAGTTTCCAGTGGCTTCGCCCTTGAGATTTTTGGTGAAGGGGCCGGCTTTGAAGCTTTTGGCTTCTTCAACTGCTTTGGCTTCGGCACTGCAGGCACGCCATCAGACTCAGTGTCAGCTGCAGGCTCATTCACTGTAGTCCCTTGAACCAAGATGTAGGTGATGAGGCCTTCAAGGTTGGCGAAAGGACCGATGACATTGGGTTCTGTATGTCGTGTGCCATCTGCCCTTGGAGATGAGGGACCAGGGTTGAAGTCTAACCCAAAAGTCTTCTTGTTCTACTTCGCTGGGTTTTGAGCAAACTGGAAGTTGCGCTTGAACAGATTGTCGTCACGACACCATAGCAGTGACGACGAGTGTGCATCAGCAGGCTGTGGTCCACGGACCATGCATGGATAGAAGCCTTGAGCAATGGCTTCATCTCTGGACCTGGGTAGAAGATTCTTGAATAGGATGTCTCCCCATGGTCTCTTGATGGCACTTTTCTCAGCATACTCCTGAGTCACAAATCTGTATTTGAACCATTGTTCTGCCCAATATCTTCGAATCCATTGGATTCGGGTCATGCGCTGACTGTAATCCTCTTCAGGATCTGTCTTGTACATTTCTGAGAGTTCATCTGGCAGATCTCTAGAGGTCTCACCACGACGCTTTCTGCCACCCTTCCTTGCTGCTTTCTCTGAAGCCATAAACTTTAACTTGAAAGGCTTCAAGACGTTCAAAGGCTTCAAAGGTTTTCGTTTGCTGGACCAACAGGAACTGGCTTCGGGAGAATTTATGTGATGCTGTAAGAATTCTGCAAATGAATGCAGACTATGAGAACCAAAGGATTCTCCCACGGACATGTACCTGTGACAGCATTAAGGTGCGAGGGAAGGGGAAGAGGTCATATGCATTCTCAGAAGATTTTGAAGATAAATCTGTTTAGAAGACATTGACCTCATCGTGCGAAGACATTCACTCATAGATAAGAAGTTGGTTCCATATTTGTACGAATCCACAGATCAGTACAAGTGAGGAATCTAACTACTTTGTGAAGCACAAGTGAATATACTAGGCATGTTATGAGATGCAGTATGAGAGAGATCTATCTTGTGTGAACAGAAACTGCTTGTGGTAGAATGGGACAGATCAATAGGATCAACGGTGCTGTAAAAAGGGAGTTTTATTTACCACACTGAGAACTGCTAGACAGAGTGGGAGATGAGGCCGAGCAGTTCACTCTTCCGTGCCCTAACTTGGCGACGGAGGACACCTACGGCGACGGCAGAGAGGATGATGTCCGCGGTCGGCGTGAAGACGGTGTCGGAGAGGTTGCGGCAGCGAAGCGCTTCATCGCCGGCGTCGTCGAGAGCTAGCGGTGGCGCTAGGGTTCATGCGAGGGTGGAAGAAGAGATAATGACCGCTGTGAGTGTGTATTTATAGGCACAGGGGCGGCACTGTGCTATTACACAGGTGCCCCTGGCGATTCGCATCTGAGGAACACGTGGCCATTATGCGGAATTTGGGGGTTTGTTCCACGTCCCACGCACGCCTTGATTGTCGGGTGGTCGTTCCTACTTCTCCGGATTTCATGTGGAGGAATGAGCATTGAAAACTGACTTCATGGTTGTCTCTGTATCTTCTGCTGACAAGGACACAGAGAAGACATTCGACAGTTTCAATAGAATGCATATGACTTGGAGAGATAGAGTTTGAGATAGAAAGCATAGAGAGGTTAGGGTCCGACCACATTCACTTAGTTCAAAAGATTCAACACGAAGACATAGCTATAAGTGAATGCTGTAGAGGATAGAACACTGGTATATATATATATCAACATAGTGAAGATAATCATAAATATGTTGAGATCGAAGCCAAACCAAATGTGAAGACATTGCAAGGTAACGCCATGAGTGAAACACTTCAAAATAGAACGTTTGGTGGTGGCGTTACCCACCGTATAGGAAGTATTAGACCCAGACACGGCGCACAATTATCGTGGCACTCCGAAGTCAAATTCCACATTAATGTATTCACACTTAGAATGTATGTCTTCATTGATTGAAGATATACTTTACTTGGTGTGTTGCACATCTAAGTCATCAATATGCATAAGGGTTAGGATGTGTGCCTGATCACAGGACATTTGAGGATTCCAGGATATTTAGCTCACACTGTAACTTGCAAAACCTCTTCTCATCCAAGGGCTTGGTGAAGATATCTGCCAATTGCTCTTCAGTGTTGACGTGTATGATATCAATGTCTTCCTTCACAACATGATCTCTGAGAAAGTGATGACGAATTTCAATGTGCTTTGTCTTCGAGTGCTGAACTGGGTTGTTGGCTATCTTGATGGCGCTTTCATTGTCGCAGTAAAGTGGCACTTGCTTCAGATGAATGCCATAGTCCTTGAGTGTTTGCTTCATCCACAGAAGCTGAGCGCAGCAAGATCCAGCAGCAATGTATTCAGATTCAGCAGTGGAGAGAGATACACAGTTCTGCTTCTTTGAAGACCAACATACAAGTGATCGTCCCAGAAAGTGACATGTGCCTGATGTAGACTTGCGATCAACTTTGTCACCAGCATAATCAGCATCCGAGAATCCAACCAGATCAAACTCCGAGCCCTTTGGATACCATAATCCTAGAGTTGGGGTGTGAGCCAAATATCGAAGAATTCGCTTCACAGCTAAGTGATGCGACTCCTTTGGTGCCGCTTGAAATCGAGCACACATGCAAACACTAAGAATAATATCTGGCCTAGATGCACATAGATAAAGTAAAGAACCAATCATGGAGCGGTATACCTTTTGATCGAACTCTTTACCATTGTCGTCAGGACCCAGATGATGTTTGGCTGGCATTGGTGTTGTGAAGCCTTTGCAGTCTTTGAGATACTTCTCTTGAGATATAAAGATGCCATTGCGTTGTTGTCGTATTTGAAGACCGAGGAAGAACTTCAGCTCCCCCATCATGGACATCTGATATTGCTCTTGCATCATATATCCAAACTCTTCACTTTACTTCTGATTGGTGCAGCCGAAGATAATGTCATCCACATATATTTGGCACACAAACAGTTCACCATCATATGTCTTCATGAAAAGAGTGGGATCTAGGGAACCAGGTATGAAGCCTTTGCTCTTCAGGAAGTATTTGAGTGTGTCATACCAGGCCCGAGGGGCTTGTTTGAGGCCATACAGTGCCTTGTTGAGCTTGTATACCATGTCAGGATGTTTTGGATCTTCAAAGCCAGGCGGTTGTGCAACATACACTTCTTCTTCAATCTTGCCATTGAGAAAGGCACTCTTCACATCCATTTGCTATAGAAGTATGTTATGATGATTTGCATAGGCCAACAGTATGCGTATGGCTTCAAGTCTAGCCACAGGAGCAAATGTTTCATCGAAGTCAATGCCTTCCACTTGAGTATATCCTTGAGCAATGAGACGAGCTTTGTTTCTGACAACTTGACCATGCTCATCTTGCTTGTTGCGGTATATCCATTTGGTGCCTATTATATTGTGCTTCCATGGATCAGGATGCTTAACTAGTTCCCATACATTATTCAGCTCAAACTGTTGAAGCTCTTCTTGCATAGCTTGAATCCATTCAGGTTCCATGAAGGCTTCTTCAACTTTCTTGGGTTCTGCTATTGAGACGAATGCGAAGTGCCCACAGAAATTTGCTAGCTGAGTTGCCCTTGAATGAGTGAGTGGACCAGGTGCATTGATGCTATCAATTATTCTTTCAATCTGCACTTCATTGGCAACGCGAGGATGTACAGGGCGAAGACTTTGCTCTTGCTGTTCATTGTCATTGTTGGAAGGAATGTCTTTAGGCTGAGCATTGTCTTCATGTTGATCAGGTGCTGAAATGATAAGTTCTTCTTCAGGATGAGCTTCAGAAGGTATAATTTCTCCAGTTCCCGTTAGCTTGATTGATTCACTGGATGGAACTTCATCTAGCACATTTGGCAGCTGCTCTCTTTGTGAACCGTTGGTCTCATCGAACCGCACATCCACTGTTTCAACCACTTTGTAATGAAAGAGATTGAAGACTCTATAGGAGTGCGAATCCTTTCCATATCCAAGCATAAAACCTTCATGTGCTTTCGGTGCAAATTTTGAGGTGTGATGTGGGTCCTTGATCCAACACCTTGCGCCAAATACTCTGAAGTAACTGACATTTGGCTTCTTGCCAGTAAGGAGCTCATAAGATGTCTTGTTCAGTAGCTTGTGAAGATAAACATGATTGATTGTATGGCATGCAGTATTAATGGCTTAAGGCCAGAATTTTCTTGGGATCTTGTATTCATCTAGCATCGTTCTGGCCATCTCAATTAGTGTTCTGTTCTTGCGTTCGACGACGCCCTTCTGCTGTGGCGTGTACGGGGCTGAGAATTCATGTGTGATGCCCAAGGTATCAAGATATGTATCAAGGCCAGTGTTCTTGAATTCAGTGCCATTGTCACTTCTGATGTGCTTTATCTTGGCCCCAAAATTGTTCATAGCTCGATTGGCGAAGCGTCTGAAGACATCCTGCACTTCAGTCTTGTAAAGGATTATGTGCACCCAAGTATATCTAGAATAATCATCAACAATAACGAAGCCATAGAGGCAAGCAGTAGTAGTTAGAGTTGAGTAATGAGTGGGACCAAAAAGATCCATGTGAAGCAGTTCAAAGGGTTGAGTGGTAGTCATGATTGTCTTCGAGGGATGTTTGGCCCTCGTCATCTTCCCTGCTTCACAGGCACCGCATAAGTGGTCTTTCTTGAACTTGACACCCTCGATGCCTATGACATGCTTCTTCTTCGCAAGGGTGTGGAGGTTCCTCATGCCAGCATGTCCAAGCCTCCGATGCCAGAGCCAGCATTCTGAAGCCTTTGCTAGAAGACATACTGCAAGCTGTGGCCCTGCTGAGAAATCTACCACGTACAAATCATCTTTCGATACCCTTCAAACACTAGAGACTTGTCAGATTCCATTAGTATAAGGCAACGATATTTTCCAAACATTACGATCATGTTCAAGTCACAAAGCATTGAGACAGACATTAAGTTGAAGCCAAGGGATTCAACAAGCATGACTTTATCCATGTGTTGATCCCTTGAGATTGCAACTCTACCTAGACCCAATACCTTACTTTTACCAGTGTCAGCAAATGTGATGTGGCTCTTGTCGGATGGACGTAAGGTTGAGTCCATAAGAAGACTTCTTTTGCCAGTCATGTGATTTGTACATCCACTGTCAATAATCCATTCTGAAGACGCTGGTGTCATACCCTACAGTGCAGTTAGGGGGATAGGCTTCACCAAGAGCATTGTGAAGCAAAAACATTTGACGAACCAGTGGGTTATGAAAGCTTAGATCCAGGTTAGGACTAATAGGAAGAGTAGCAAGTGATTCAGGTACGAAGTACATAGTAAGACCATTTGGGCATTTGATCTTGCGCCCTACAAGATGTTTAAGGTCCCCAGCAATAGCGTCAGACGATTTTGGTTTTCTGCTGGAGACCTTTCCCTGCAAAAGAGAGTTAAGCTTTCTTAGCCACCCACATCTTCAAGGGTGGCTTAGAAGCAATAAGTCTAAGTGCAGCATCTGAGAATTTTGGCTTTGAAGCCCTAGCAAACAGTCTTGCAGGCGGACAATATTACTCATAAGAATAAGCAGAATAGTTCTTGGTCTTATGAACATGGCGGTTTGATGAACCGCTCTCATATTCATATGCCTGAGTATGGTTTCCCTACAAAACATTTGCGTTAGTGCGACTCAGGTGAGTCCTCTGTCTGTATGAAGCCTTTGGACCGTATGAAGCCTTTGGTCTGAGGTTTGTCTTCTTCACGTGAGGTGTCATGAAGACATTCACAGGAAGATTTTCCAGACACCTTTTCGGAACCCAGATCTTCTTCATAGGCGGTCCATTCCTGCAGTTAGTACCAATGTACCTGGAAAACACTTCACCATTCTGATTCTTAAACAGTATATAGTTTGCATCAAAGGATTCATCAATGATAATGGGGTTAGCACAAGTGAAGCCAGTAAGATTGGATGGATCTGCTGAAGGTTCCTTTGCAGCAACCCACATGGTTTTGGGGTACTGCTCAGGTTTCCAGTAAGAGCCATCTGCATTCATTTTCCTTACGAACCCAACACCCTCTTTCCTAGGGTTTCGGTTCAGAATCTTCTTTTTGAGGACATCACATAGTGTCTGATGCCCTTGAAGACTTTTGTACATCCCTGTTTCAAGCAATGTCTTCAACCTAGCATTCTCATCAGCAATAGCGGTGGTATCCTCAGCAGAGGGGTTAGTTACCACATCAACAGTTGAAGATATTGCAACAGCAGTAGCAGTAGAACATTCAGCAACAGAAGTAGCATTATCACGCTCAATGCATTTAAGACATGGTGGTTCAAATCCTTCCTGAGCGGGACTGATCTGTTTGGCGCGAAGTGACTCGTTTTCCGTTTGAAGATCTTCATGAACCGCTCTCAATTTCTCAAGATCTTGCTTCCTTTGAAGATAATCATAGGAAAGCTTTTCATGAGTTGTTGAGAGAGTTTCATGACGACTTTCAAGTTCCTGATACTTAACGTGAAGATTTTTTATGTCTTCAATTAAGGATTCGGATCGAGTCATTTCAGCACCTAACAGATCATCGCTTCTGTCTAACAGTTTTTGAATATGTTCCATAGCTTTCTGTTGTTCAGTTGCAATTTTAGCAAGTGTTTTGTAGCTAGGTTTTGAACCACAATCAGAGTCATCGTCACTAGATGTTTGATAGTGAGTAGTGCGTGTGTTTACCTTGGCACCGCGTGCCATGAATCAGTAGGTAGAAGCGGAGTAGTCCTTGTCATTTGCATCGGTGTCGGTGATGAAGTTATTGTCTTCAGTGTTGAAGATGGACTTGGCAACGTATGCTGTAGCCAGACTTGCGACGCCTGAGTCGGATTCCTCCTCAGACTCCACCTCCGCCTCCTCAGAAGCAGACTCCTCCTCTGAATCCATTTCCTTGCCAACAAACGCACGTGCCTTGCCAGATGAGCTCTTCTTGTGTGATGAAGACTTTGAGGAAGACTTGGAAGAAGACTTTGAGTATTTCTTCTTCTTCTTCTTCTTGTCGTCAGAGTCATATTCCTTGCTCTTCTTCTTCTTTTTGTTCTCATTGTCCCACTGTGGACACTCAGAGATGAAGTGGCCAAGTTTCTTGCACTTGTGATATGTTTTCCTCTTGTAGTCATGAGCAGGAGCTTCATCATTCCTTGAACTTGATCGGGAAGACTTTCTGAAGCCTTTCTTCTTGGTGAATTTTTGGAACTTCTTGACAAGCATAGCAAGTTCCCTTCCAATGCCTTCAGGATCATCAGAACTGCTGTCAGATTCTTCTTTAGATGAGGAGACAGCTTTTGCCTTCAAGGCATGAGTTCGCCCATAGTTTGGACCATAGATATCTCTTTTCTCCGAAAGCTGAAACTCGTGTGTTGAGCCTCTCAAGTATGTCAGACGGATTGAGTGTCTTGAAATCAGGACGTTCTTGAATCATCAGGGCCAGGATGTCAAACGAACTATCAAGTGATCTCAGCAGCGTCTTGACGACTTCGTGTTTGGTAATCTCAGTGGCGCCGAGGGCTTGAAGCTCATTTGTGATGTCAGTGAGTCAGTCAAATGTGTGCTGGACATTCTCATTGTCATTTCGCTTGAAGCGATTGAAGAGGTTGCGAAGGACACTGATTCTCTGATCTCTCTGGGTTGAGATGCCTTCATTGACCTTGGAGAGCCAGTCCCAGACCAGCTTGGATGTCTTCAAAGCACTCACACGGCCATACTGTCCTTTGGTCAGATGACCACAGATGATATTCTTGGCAGTAGAGTCCAGTTGAACGAATTTCTTGACATCAGCAGCAGTGACACCTTCTCCAGCCTTGGGAACGCCGTTCTCGACGACATACCATTGGTCGACGTCAATGGCTTCAAGATGCATGCGCATCTTATTCTTCCAGTAGTCCATCGAAGACGGGGCACGCAGCGGAGACTTTAATTATCCCTGCAGTCGACATAGCTAAAACTCCAGGTGGTTAAACCGAATCACACAGAACAAGGGAGCACCTTGCTCTGATACCAATTGAAAGTGCGTTATATCGACTAGAGGGGGGTGAATAGGCGATTTTTATGAAAGTCTTCAGAACATGGGAGTTTTGAAGACAAACGATAAAATTAAACCTATTACCATGCAGCGGAAGGAAGACTACACTAGGCAAACCATAGTCAAGTATTCAATGAAGTGAAACCACAAAGACTAATAGCAGCTAGGTAGTAAGGATCAGGTAGGAAGATATTGTGAAGCCAAACAGAAGACACAGTCACTCAGTGAAGACAAATGATAGAGCAACCATACAATGACTTCACAAGGAGTAACAGTAAGTAAAGTGAAGTGAAGATTAAACCAGTGACTCGTTGAAGACAATGATTTGTTGGACCAGTTCCAGTTGTTGTGACAACTGTACGTCTGGTTGGAGCGGCTAGATATTTAAACCTTAGGACACACAGTCCCGGACACCCAGTCCTGAACACGCAGCTCAGGACACCCAGTCCTCACCGTATTGTCCTTGAGCTAAGGTCACATAGACCTCGCCCAATCACTCTGGTAAGTCTTCAAGGTAGACTCCCAAACCTTCACAGACTTCGTTCACTGGCAATCCACAATGTCTCTTGGATGCTCAGAACGCGACGCTTAACCGGCTGGAGGATGCACAGTCCTCAAGTGTTATAAGTCTCCAGATCACACAGACAAGAAGACTTAAGTGATGCCCAATTCTCTCTGGCTCTGGTGGTTAGGGTTTTATCCTCGCAAGGAATTCTCTCTCAAAGGCTTCGAGGTGGGTTGCTCTCAAACGACAAAAGCCGTACTTTCAATCTGAGCAGCCAACCATTTATGGTTGTAGGGGGTGGGCTATTTATAGCCACTTGGCAACCCGACCTGATTTGTCCGAAATGACCCTGGGTCACTAAGGAACTGACACGTGTTCCAACGGTCAGATTTCAAACTCACACGACAACTTTACTTGGGCTACAAGCAAAGATGACTTGTCCAATTCTGGACAAGATTCGCTCTCATAGTATTCACTCGAAGACATAGGTTTTTGGTTTAGGCATCACTTCAATCATTCTGACTGGTTCTCTTGGACCCCACTTAACAGTACGGTGGTTCCTATGACTCAACACAAAAGAAATAGAACTACGAAAGATCTAAGTCTTCGAGCTCCATAAGCTTCATATAGTGTCTTCTCTTGTCATAGTCTTCAATGTGAATATCTTCATATACCACCTTTGACTTCAATGTCTTCATACAGTTTTAGGGGTCATCTCTGGTAGTAAAACCGAATCAATGAGGGACTTCTACCTGTGTTATCCTGCAATTCTCACAAACACATTAGTCCCTCAACTAGGTTTGTCGTCAATACTCCAAAACCAACTAGGGGTGTCACTAGATGCACTTACACAAGTGAAAGGCAATTATCATGATATATGATGGACTGACTGAGATGAGAAAAGTTGGTATGAACTCAACCTTTTTTGTTTTTGTAAATATGATGAGTCCCTCATTCTTGATTCAGCTTATTATGAATAAACATGTTTCCAATGACAATTAGAGACCGTAGTTGCTTGTGCCATGCTTGATTAGCTATGAGTTATAATGATTTACCTTTTGTGCCAACATGCTATTGCGATGATTATGATGTGGTATGATGGGGTGGTATCCTCCTTTGAACGATTTAAGTGACTTGACTTGGCACATGTTCACGCATGTAGTTGAAACAAATCAACATAGCCCTCACGATATTTATGTTCAGGGTGGATTATATCCTACTCATGCTTGCATCCAATGTTTATTAATTTTAATTCATGTACATGGCTGTTGTCGCTCTCTAGTTGGTCGCTTCCCAGTCTTTTGCTAGCCTTCACTTGTACTAAGCGGGAATACTGCTTGTGCATCCAATCCCTTAAACCCCAAAGTTATTCCAGATGAGTCCACTATACCTTCCTATATGCGGTATCTACCTGCCGTTCCAAGTAAATTTGTAAGTGCCAAACTCTAAACCTTCAAATAAACATTCTGTTTTGTATGCTCGAATAGCTCATGTATCAACCAAGGCTGTCCTTATCTTCCGTGTTAGGCGGGTTATTCTCAAGAGGAGTGGACTCCGCTCCTCACTCACGAGAAAATGGCTGGTCACCGGGATGACCAGTCCCATGCTTTATGCAAACTAAATCAAAATTAATTGCAAACAAAACTCCCCCTGGGACCTGATGTATGTTGGAGGCACTCGCTATTTCGAGCAAGCCATGGATTGATGCTTGTTGGTGGAGGGGGAGTATAAACTTTACCATTCTGTTTGGGAACTGCCTATAATGTGTTTAGCATGGAAGATATCGCCATCTCTTAGTTGTTACGTTGACAATGAAAGTATATCACTCAAAATACAATTTATCTCTATTTCAAAACCGAGCTCTGGCACCTCTACAAATTCCTGCTTCCCTCTGCAAAGGGCCTATCCATTTACTTTTATGGTGAGTCATCACCCTCTTATTAAAAAGCACTAGCTGGAGAGCACAACTGTCATTTGCATTCATCACTATTAATCTATGTTGGGTGTGACTATGATTGGATCTCTTTTACCATGAATTACAATGTCTAGTCAGTCCTTGATCTTTAAAGGTGCTCTGCATTTATGTTTTGCGGTCTCAGAAAGGGCTAGCGAGATACCATCTTGTTATATCATATTATGATTATTTTGAGAAAGTGTTGTCATCCGAGATTTATTATTATGACTTGCTAGTTGATTATGCTATTGATATGAGTAATTATGAGACTTGAGAATTATTGCAAATGTGGTTAGTTATGATCTATGCTGAAAACTTGAATGCTGGCTTGACATAGTTAAAACAACAAGAGCAAACAGACTTTGTAAAAGTTTTTCTTTCTTTCTTTCAGTTTGTCAACTGAATTTCTTGAGGACAAGCAAGGGTTTAAGCTTGGGGAGTTGATACGTGTAACACCCTCGATGCGACTATAGCTCCCACGTGTCGAGGCACGACTTAGAGATATAATCGCATCGAGGGTGTTACAAGTTGGTAATCAGAGCCTTCCCCGACCTTAGGAGCCCCATTGCTTGATCGTTTTTAGCGGCCGAGTTGTGTCTAGAAAAATGTTTTGAGTCTTTAGGAATTACATATCGGAGAGTTTAGGAATTCTTTTTACTTCCCAGTCTCCTCATCGCTCTGGTAAGGCATCCTGACGTAGAGTTTTGACTCTTCTCTTCTCAAATTTCACTAAAAAAAATTTTAGGATCACGCGGGTATCTTGGAATCGTTCCGATGGTTTTATGGTGAGAACATTGTCTTGGTGCCTCCTGTCAGGGGTTTAGTGGAAGTGTCCCGGGGAGTTGAGCTCTGAGGTGTTGTCATCATAATTTTATCGTTACAGTTCTGAATACCTGAGTTTAGTACGCCGACATCGAAAATCTCTTTTATGCAGTTCGTTGGTGAGATAACCTCGACGCCACCCAGTACTGGGGCGGGAGTTCGGGAGTATTGCCATAACTTGTATAACGGATGCTTTTCGAAGGTTGAGGTAGATGGTTTCCGAAGGTTTCTTGGTTATGTGTTGAAGGATGGATACAGCTGGATGTAGGATTTGCCAGTTTGGGTGAGATATTATGCTTCCCCTGTATCCCCAACACCTGATTGCATGACCGGAAAGGTTCGGAAGTTTCATAGGTGGGAATTCTAGTAGCTCTAGTTTTTCTTCCACGGATATTGGTTTGAGATTGGGATTTCTTACCGATTTTTCGTTCTTGATCCGTACCTTGTTGATTTATTTCTCTACCTTAATTCTACGTGGCTTCTCAATTTATGGATATGTGACCATTTCAAGAGGAATGCATTCGTTCATTTTGTTCGGATGTGAAGACTATATGTTGCAATTTTCATTCCGTTGGATTCAGCTTCAATATTTATCTTTCAATGTGCTAATGGTGGTCAACCTCTTCAGGATGGCTCCTCCAACGCGCACGACTCCGAATCCTGATCCGCCACCACCTCCACCTCCTCCAGAGGCATGGCAAGCTGTGATGGCCGCAACCAATGCAAACACACAGCTGATCATGCAAATTCTTCAAGAGCGCAATCAAGGCAGTCATGGGAATCAAGGAAGCAATCAGAGTCACTTTGCTACACTCAACCAGTTCCTTGCTAACGGGCCAAAGACTTTCAGCAATTGTGTTGAGGCAACCGATGCTGACGATTGGCTTGTGGATCTGTGCAAGCATTTCGAGTGCAGTAACGTCAGGCCTGAGGACTTTGTTAAGTTCGCTTCCTTCCAACTCAAAGATCAAGTTGCAGAATGGCTCCAACAGTACAAGGATTCCAGAGGTGGACGTGTTATCACTTGGGATGATTTCCGTCGAGATTTTCGAGCTCATCATATTCCGCAGAGCGTGGTTGAAAGCAAGCATGAGGAATTCCGCAATCTGAAGCAAGGCTCTTTGTCTGTCTATGACTACAACAAGTTGTTTTAGAAGCTCGCCCGCTTTGCCAAGCAGGACGTCCCTGATGAGAAGAGCATGATATATCAGTTCAGGGGTGGTCTCAGAGAAGAAATTCAGCTCGCTCTTGTTCTCTTTGAGCCCTTGAGATACGATGAGTTCTACAACATGGCACTGAAGCAAGAGGCTGCTCAGTTGAGGTGTGATGCTTCGAAGAAGCGAGTCAGAGATGTTACTCCTTCTTCCTCTACTCAAGTGGCCAAGCAGCAGAAGTTTTGGCTTCCTCCTCCTCCGTTCCGTCAGCCGTATCAGCAGAAGAGTAAAGGTGGCAGTGGTTCTTCCCACCCACCCAACCCTGGCTTTCAGAACAAGACTTCGTCTCAAGCTCCAAGATCGAGTGCTCCGTATCACCGTCCGCTTTCAGAGGTCACGTGCAACAAGTGCCAACAGAAGGGTCACTATGCCAACAAGTGTTTCAACCAGAGGCGTCTTCCTCCTCCTCCTCCTGTCAGATCGGCAAGTACAGCTGTGGTCAAGCATAACCCCAAGCATGCCAAGGTTAATTTGATGAATGCAGCTCAGGCAGAGGACTCGTCAGATGTGATCATGGGTAACCTTCCTGTTAATGATATTCCCGCAAAAGTTCTTTTTGACACTGGTGCATCGCATTGTTTCATCTCGAGACCTTTTGCATCTAAGCATGATTTTGTTACTCAAGTGTTGTCGAAGCCGTTGGCTATCGTCTCTCCAGCCCGTCAAATGACATCTCGAGTATGCGTTCCAGATGTGACTATCACTTTGGGTGACTATAAGTTCTTGTCCTCTCCAAATGTTCTTGGTGACTCGGATATTGATCTTATTCTCGGAATGGATTGGCTTTCTAAGCACAAGGCTCAGCTTGATTGTGCAGCCAGGCAGATTCAATTGACTCATTCGTCTGAGGATGTAATTGTCTTTGCCGCTCAGGATAATACCATCCGTCTGTTTTCTCTCAATGAGAAGGGTGAATTGGATGCCATCTCTCAAATTCCAGTCGTTTGCGAATATCAAGACGTCTTTCCAGAAGAGCTGCCAGGAATGCCTCCGCACCGGCCAGTTGAATTCGTTATTGATCTTGAGCCTGGCACGGAACCTGTGTGCAAACGTCCTTACAAGCTCGAACCTGAAGAGTTGAAGGAGTTGAAGAAGCAACTCGATATGCAAGAGAAAATGGGTCTCATCCGGCCTAGTTCTTCTCCGTGGGGTTGTGGTGTTCTTTTTGTGAAGAAGAAGGATGGAACGGACCGACTTTGTGTTGATTACCGTCCAGTGAACAAGAAGACCATCAAGAACAAATACCCACTTCCCAACATCAACGAGCTGTTCGAACAACTCAAAGGTGCCCAAGTATTCTCCAAGCTTGATCTCCGTATGGGTTATCACCAGATTCGCATTCGTGAAGAAGATATTCCCAAGACAGCATTCAGAACAAGCTTTGGTTCATATGAATACATTGTCATGTCTTTTGGCCTCGCCAACGCTCCTCCGACGTTCTCTCGCATGATGAACTTCATCTTCAACGCCTACACCAATGACTTCGTTTTGGTCTATCTCGACGACATTCTGGTTTTCTCGAAGAACAAGGAAGATCATGCCAAGCATTTGCGTTTGGTTCTTGATAAGCTCAGAGAACATCAGTTCTACGCCAAGTTCTCCAAGTGTGAATTTTGGCTCGATGAGGTTCTTTATCTTGGTCATATCATCTCTGCCAAGGGCATTGTCGTGAATCCTGAGAAGGTGTCTGCAATTGTGAATTGGGAACCTCCTCAGAACGTGAAGCAACTCCATAGTTTTCTCGGTCTCGCAAGCTATTGCCGAAGATTCGTTGAAAACTTTTCTAAGATCGCGAAGCCTCTATCTAATCTTCTTCAGAAGCACGTCAAGTACGTTTGGTCTCCGGAGTGTGATATTGCTTTCAACACTTTGAAAGAGAAATTGATCAATGCTCCAGTTCTGACTCCGCCTGATGAATCCAAGCCGTACGAGGTCTTTTGTGATGCCTCTCTCCAAGGTCTTGGCGCAGTATTGATGCAAGAGAAGAAAGTTGTTGCTTATACATCTCGCCAGTTGAAGCCTAATGAGAAGAACTACCCCACTCATGATCTCGAGTTGGCGGCAGTTGTGCATGCTCTTTTAACTTGGAGACATCTTCTATTGGGAAGAAAAGTGGACATTTTCACTGATCACAAGAGTCTCAAGTACATCTTCACTCAGCCTAATCTCAACCTCAGGCAAACTCGTTGGGTCGAAATGATTCAAGAGTATAATCCGAGTATTGAGTATACTCCAGGCAAGGCCAATGTGATTGCTGACGCTTTGAGCAGAAAGGCCTACTGCAACAGTCTGATTCTCAAGCCTTATCAACTCGAGCTTTGTGAAGCTTTCCGCAAACTTAGCCTGCAAGTTGTTCCTCAAGGTTTCCTTGCCAACCTTCAAGTCTCTCCTACCTTAGAAGACCAGATTCGCCAAGCCCAGCTTCTTGATGCTATGGTGAAAAAGGTGAAGATTGGGATTGCCAAGAGTCAGTCCAAGTACAAGTGCTACCGCCTTGATGACAAGGACACTCTCTTCTTCGAGGATCGTATTGTTGTGCCCAAAGGTGACCTTCGTAAAGTGATCATGAACGAGGCTCACAATTCTCTCCTCTCCATCCACCCTGGGAGCACGAAGATGTATCAGGACCTTAAGCAAGCTTATTGGTGGACTCGAATGAAGCGTGAGATCGCTCAATTCGTGAATGAATGTGATGTCTGCAGAAGAGTGAAGGCAGAACACCAAAGGCCAGCTGGTCTCCTCCAACCTCTTGCTATTCCAGAATGGAAGTTTGACCACATTGAAATGGACTTCTTGACTGGGTTTCCAAAGTCCAAGCGTGGCAATGATGCTATATTCGTTGTCATCGACAAACTCACCAAAGTGGCTCACTTTCTGCCTATCAAAGAGTCGATCACCGCAGCTCAATTGGCGGAACTCTATACCTCTCGTATTGTCTCTCTGCACGGTACTCCTCAAGTGATCTCTTCAGACCGTGGCAGCATCTTTACCTCGAAGTTTTGGGATTCTTTCCAGAAGGCCATGGGCACTAACATCCGCTTCAGCACAGCTTTCCATCCTCAAACAAGCGGTCAAGTCGAGCGTGTCAACCAGATTCTTGAAGATATGCTCAGGGCTTGTGTGATCTCCTTCGGCATGAAGTGGGAGGATTGTCTTCCTTATGCTGAATTCTCCTACAACAACAGTTTTCAAACAAGTTCGGGCAAGGCCCCATTTGAAATTCTGTATGGCAGGAAGTGCCGTACCCCTCTCAACTGGTCTGAAACCGGTGAACGTCAGCTTTTGGGTAATGACTTAATCACAGAAGCAGAAGAAATGTGCAAAGTCATTCATGATAACCTCAAAGTAGCCCAATCCCGCCAGAAGAGCTACTATGATAGTAAGCACCGTGATTTGGCTTTCAAAATCGGAGATCATGTTTACCTCTGTGTCTCTCCTATGAAAGGTACTCGTCGCTTCGGTATCAAAGGGAAGCTTGCCCCTAGATACGTGGGACCTTTCAAGATTGTCAGTAAGAGAGGCGACCTCGCCTATCAACTCGAGCTTCCTTCAAACTTTGCAAATGTTCATGACGTGTTCCATGTCTCTCAGCTTCGAAAGTGCTTCAAGACTCCTGACGCACCGTCAACTTCGAGGACATTGAGCTCCAAGAAGATCTCTCCTATCGTGAGCACCCAGTTGCTATTCTTGAAGAGACTGAACGCAAGACTCGCAACAAGTCAATCAAATTTCTCAAAGTCAAGTGGTCACACCATTCCGACCGTGAAGCTACCTGGGAACGCGAGGATCACCTCCGTTCTGAGTACCCGGCGTTCTTTCAGTCCTAGATCTCGGGACGAGATCTTTTCATAGTGGTGGAGTGTTGTAACACCCCGGATGTAACTTTCCCTATTTGTACTCCAACTCTTGCCGTTTCCGGCGTTAAGTTATTTTTATTATCTCGGGTTCGGGTTTTGTCTCCGTGTGTTGTTGTCATTGTCATGCATCTCATATCATGTCATCATGTGCATTGCATTTGCATACGTGTTCGTCTCATGCATTCGAGCATTTTTCCCGTTGTCCGTTTTGCATTCCGGCGCTCCGTTCTCCTCCGGTGGTCATTTCTAGCTTTCTTTCGTGTGTGGGGGTTAAACATTTCCGGATTGGACCGAGACTTGCCAAGCGGCCTTGGTTTACTACCGGTAGACTGCCTGTCAAGTTTCGTGTCATTTGGACTTCGTTTGATACTCCAACGGTTAACCGAGGGACTGAAAAGGCCTCGTGTGTGTTGCAGCCCAACACCCCTCCAATTTAGCCCAAAACCCACCAAACTCTGCTCCATGCTCTAGAGCGTTCGATCACGATCACGTGACCGAAAACCGCACCTCATTTGGACTCTCCTAGCTCCCTCTATGCCTATTTAAACACCCCATTCCAAATCCCGGGTCTCCCCTCGTCCCTAACCCTAAATTCCAGATCCACCGCCGCCGGACACATCCGCCACCGACGGACACATCCGGTCCGCCCGCCGCCGCCACATGGCACGCCACCATTGGCCCGCCTTCGCCGCCATTCCACCCTGCCGCCAGGCCCGGGAGGCCCGTGGCCGGCCCCTGGGGCCCATCTCGCCTCGCCCCGCCGCCCGGTGAAGCCGCCTCCACGCGCCGCCGCTGCCGCCGCCGTCTCCGCGCCGCGCCGCCGCCACCGCGCCGGCCGGAGCCGCCCCGGCCTCGCCTCCCCTCTTCCCCGGCCGGCGAACCCACTCCGGCGAGCTCCGGGTCAGCTCCGGTGGGATCCCCGGCGAACTTCGTAATCCGTGCCCGGATCTCAGATCTGAAATCCTAACCCTAGGTCGTTTTTTTCGCTAAGTCCCAGAATTTTTACTTCATATAGCATATCAAAATGTACATCTCAGAGAGTACATCATTTCATTCCATTGCATCATTTTCATTTGAGCTCATCTTGATGCCCGAAATGCTGTTAGAAGAGGGCTACTTGAGTTAATTGTCAGATCTGCTACTCCGTTTAGCACTTTTGTCATTTTTGCCATGATTAATGTGTGCATGCTATGCCCATGAGTTCTTCATATGTTTTGTTAAGGGTTTTGTCATCTTTCCAGAGGTGCAACCCATGTATTTTTAGGATGTATGTGGTGTCTTGTGCAAGCTTGCAAAGTGGTACACTTGCTAATTCTGTTTTCAGGGACTTAGAGATTTCACTAAGTCCTGGGATTGTTTATCTCACGATGCCAGATGTTCATGTTGTTTCCTAGTGATCCGTGCCTCTTTTGAGGATGATCAGTAAGGGAGTTTTGTTAATATTGTAGTGCTATATCCATCCATGTCTTTGTTTTCAATTATGGAGCAACCTAGCTTGAGTCAATCGAGCTCTACTTTTGCTTCGTTGTGAATCTGGGCAGATCATCAACTTGTTTGCGATTTTGCCGATGTTATTGTAGTTGATCCGTGCATGCTATGCTATTGTTCTTGCCATGTCTAGCTTGTGTTTTGTGCCTTCTTTATGGGTGTATGATTGTCTTGCCATGACTTGTACCGTGGTGAGTGCATCGAGCTTGTAAACATGCCTTCGTGAGTTATGTTTCAGCATGTCCCAGTTTTCACTAAGTCTGAAAACTGATTATGTTTTTGCCATGTTCGTGTGCTTGTTAGTATATTTTGTGATCCCTTTTGGCTCAAGGTCACTAAGGGACTTTTGTTAAGCTTGTTGAGTAGCTCCATGCCATGTCTTTCTTTGTCATGTTCAGGTCCTGTAGCATGTTGTTTTGTTGCTCCGAAGAGGGCTATATGATCTGAAATTCCAGATAAGTGCTGATTTCAATAAGTCTGAGATCTGTTTTACCATTTGCGTTTTTGCCATGCTTGTTTGAACCTCCTAATGGATGAATTGGCCGTAGCTCAGTCCTAGACTTTTGTTAAGCATCATGAATGCATCCCTGCCATGTATTTTGTTGCCATGTTTGGGAGCTGTAGCATGTTCATCTCATTGCATTTAGATGCCTACTTGCTGTAAATCGCAGACCGGTGTCATATTTGAATCGCTTGCCATTTCCAAACCGTAACTCCGATTCCAGCGTTCTTTATATCGTTTTCAGGCGATTTCATCTAATCTTTCCAGTGGCACCCTTGGAATTCCAAGTTGAGTCCAGGTTCATGCATTACCTGTCATATCTTGCATTTTGCATCCCGCATCGCATCCCGCATAGCATATCATCATTTCATCATATTGCTTGTTCTTGCACGTGGTTGATTGTATCCTTGTTGCTTGTTTGTCTTGTTTGGGTAGAGCCGGGAGACGAGTTCGCTAACGAGGAGCCCGTTGAGTTTGCTTTTGAGGATCCAGTCAACTCTGACAACTGTGCAGGCAAGATGATCATACCCTCGAAATCACTACTATCTTTGCTATGCTAGTTTGCTCGCTCTTTTGCTATGCCAATGCTACGATGCCTACCACTTGCTTGCAAGCCTCCAAAATTGCCATGTCAAACCTCTAACCCACCATTGTCCTAGCAAACCGTTGATTGGCTATGTTACCGCTTTGCTCAGCCCCTCTTATAGCGTTGCTAGTTGCAGGTGAAGATTGGAGGCCGTTCCTTGTTGGAACATCTTTTATTTACTTGTTGGGATATCATTATATTGCCATGTTATCTTAATGCATCTATATACTTGGTAAAGGGTGGAAGGCTCGGCCTCTCGCCTAGTGTTTTGTTCCACTCTTGCCGGCCTAGTTTCCGTCATATTGGTGTTATGTTCCCGGATTTTGCGTTCCTTACGCGGTTGGGTTATAATGGGAACCCCTTGATAGTTTGCCTTGATTAAAGCTTTTCTAGCAATGCCCAACTTTGGTCTTACCATTTGCCACCTAGCCTTTTCTTTCCCTTGGGTTCTGCAGACTCAAGGGTCATCTTATTTTAACCCCCCGGGGCCAGTGCTCCTCTGAGTGTTGGTCCAAACTAGAGCCCCTTGCAGCGCCACCTCGGGGAAATTCGAGGGCTGGTTTTAGTTGTACGGATTGCTTATCTGAGTGTGCCCTGAGAAAGAGATATGTGCAGCTCCTATCGGGATTTTTCCGCACATTCGGGCGGTGTTGCTGGTCTTGTTTTAACCTGTCGAAGTGTCTTGAGTTACCGAGATACCGAGTCTGATCGGAACGTCTTGGGAGGAGGTCTATTCCTTCGTTGACCATGAGAGCTTGTCATGGGCTAAGTTGGGACTCCCCTGCAGGGATTGAACTTTCGAAAGCCGTGCCCGCGGTTATGGGCAGATGGGAATTTGTTAATGTCCGGTTGTAGATAACTTGAACCTTAACTTAATTAAAATGAATCAACTGAGTGTGTTGCCGTGATGGCCTCTTCTCGGCGGAGTCCGGGAAGTGGACACGGCGTTGGAGTAATGTGTGCACAGGTTGTTCTCTAGTTTCTCGCTCGTGCTTCGCCTTCTCTTCTCGCTCTCTTTTGCGAATAAGTTAGCCACCATACTTGCTAGTCGCTTGCTGCAGCTCCACTCATATTTTGCCTTGCCTTACCTATAAGCTTAAATAGTCTTGATCACGAGGGTGCGAGATTGCTGAGTCCCTGTGGCTCACAGATTACTATTACACCAGATGCAGGGCCTGATGATTCCGCTCCAGGAGACGCGTATGAGCTCAAGTGGGAGTTCGACGAAGACTCTCAACGATACTATGTTTCCTTTCCCGATGATCAGTAGTGGTGCCCAGTTGGGGGTGATTGGGACCGTGTCGCATGTTGGGTTCTCTTTTATTTTGGCGCCGTAGTCGGGCCATGAGTGTTTGGATGATGTAATGTTATTTATGTACTTGATTGACGTGGCGAGTGTAAGCCAACTATGTTATCTCCCTTTTTATTATCATATTACATGGGATGTTGTGAAGATTGCCTAACTTGCGACATATGCCTTCAATGCGATTATATCTCTAAGTCGTCCCTCGACACGTGGGAGCTATAGTCGCATCGAGGGTGTTACAATACGTCTCCATCGTATCTACTTTTCCAAACACTTTTGCCCTTGTTTTGGACTCTAACTTGTATGATTTGAATGGAACTAACCCGGACTGACGCTTTTTCAGCAGAATTGCCATGGTGTTGTTTTATGTGCAGAAAACAAATATTCTCGGAATGACCTGAAACTCCATGGAACATCTTAGAAAAAATAATAAAAAATCCTCGCCAAAGATGAAGACCAGGGGGCCCACACCCTGTCCACGAGGGTGGGGGCGCCCCCCCTTGGGCGCGCCCCCCTACCTCGTGGGCCCCCTGGATGCCCTCCGACGCCAACTCCAACTCTATATATTTGCTTTCGGAGAGAAAAAAAATAAGAGAGAAGAAATCATCGCGTTTTGCAATACGGAGCCATCGCCAAGCCCTAAAACCTCTCAGGAGGGCTGATCTGGAGTCCGTTCGGGGCTCCGGAGAGGGGGATTCGTCGCCGTCGTCATCATCAACCATCCTCCATCAGCAATTTCATGATGCTCACCGTCGTGCGGGAGTAATTCCATCGTAGGCTTGCTGGACGGTGATGGGTTGGATGAGATTTATCATGTAATCGAGTTAGTTTTGTTAGGGTTTGATCCCTAGTATCCATTATGTTCTGAGATTGATGTTGCTATGACTTTGCTATGCTTAATGCTTGTCACTAGGGCCCGAGTGCCATGATTTCAGATCTGAACCTATTATGTTTTCATGAATATATGTGAGTTCTTGATCCTATCTTGCAAGTCTATAGTCACCTACTATGTGTTATGATCCGGCAACCCCGAAGTGATAATAATCAGGACCACTCCCGGTGATGACCATAGTTTGAGGAGTTCATGTATTCACTATGAGCTAATGCTTTGTTCCGGTTCTCTATTAAAATGAGGCCTTAATATCCCTTAGTTTCCAATAGGACCCTGCTGCCACGGGAGGGTAGGACAAAAGATGTCATGCAAGTTCTTTTCCATAAGCACGTATGACTATATACGGAATACATGCCTAAATTACATTGATGAATTGGAGCTAGTTCTATGTCACCCTATGTTATGACTGTTACATGATGAACCGCATCCGGCATAATTATCCATCACTGATCCGGTGCCTACGAGTTTTCCATATACTGGTTTACGCTTATTTACTTTCCCGCGGCTACTGTTACAATCACTACAAAATACCAAAAACATTACTTTTGCTGTCTTTACTTTTGTTGCCGCTACCACCAGTATCATATTACTTTGCTACTAAACACTTTGCTGCAGATACTAAGTTTCCAGGTGTGGTTGAATTGACAACTTAGCTGCTAATACTTGAGAATATTCTTTGGCTCCCCTTGTGTCGAATCAATAAATTTGGGTTGAATACTCTACCCTCGAAAGCAGTTGTGATCCCCTATACTTGTGGGTTATCAGTTTCTTATTTGAGCAATGCTACATCCACGTAATGGTTTACGTAAAGTTACAAACTGATGTGATGTGGGACTATTTGATTTGATTAAAGGAGAGGATTAGGCCCACCCCACCTGAAAATCAGGGGGGCATATATAGATTAGATGGAAAGTATACGTAGCAGCTACGTAGCCCTTTGTAAGTCTAGGATTAGGCTTCTTATTTTCGGAGGACGTTATCCGGGCGGTTTGCTAACATGCGGTCCCATGTGTCAGTGCTTTACCAAGCCGATCCGCGTCCCACATGAGGCAGAACAACGACAGAAGCAACACGTGGTTAAGTTGAAGAAGATGAGGGAGAAGCGGATTCAGCAACGAGTGAAATGATGGTTGCTTCGTCCCTCCAACTTAACTGCGGGAAAGGTGCACCTTTGTGATTTGACACCTCATTGCTCATTACTACGCCGGCGCCATGACTGGGGTGCTTCACCCCGGCTGCTCTGCACTGTATTCCGGTATGGCACGTGGACCCGGTAGCTTGATGTCCCACATGTCGGAGAAAGGGACTAGAAGATTTATGAAAGCGAGCGCTCCACTCTTACGACGGAGTAGACGACACGACGGCCCAGTGAACTGTCACTTGTACTGTATAGTACTATAGTTTTGCTGTTTCGCACGATCCATCGATACAAGCCCGATTAAACAGGAAAGGGCGGGATTTTTCCCACATGGTAGATGATACTGGCCATACATTTCAAAGGCAATTTTAATGTATGCAAACTGAATAATTATAAGTAACAATATGATATCTAGTAAAACTAAAAACACATATGATTTATTGTGTTAGAGTGTAGTAGTAGTGCTGTATTGCATAGTTGTTAGATGTAACATGCGAGAACATGTAGAGATGTAGTTTTGGAGGGCCTACAGAGAGAAAAGCGTAATACGGTCACCGAACTTCAGATTAAGCTGATTACGGTCACTATATACGTTTTGCGGTGATTATACGGTCACTTGCTCACAGCTCAGCATCGGATTGCACTCTTTTGACCGGCCAAATAGTTTGCGTGGCGCCATGTTGACTAGTTAAATTGACCACGGTCGTTGTGGGTCCCACCTGTCAGTTCGCATAGGCAAAAGGTCAGATAAACACAAATTTACGCAGGCGCGACAAGGATCCTACCCATGCGCGGGAATCACCTAGTTGTGTATGTGTCTGTCAGGGCCTGATGTGTGCGCATGCACGTGTAGGTTGAGCACTTGAGCATGAGAGTGTGTGTTGGTCGTGTGGTGTACTGGTGTGTGCATGCATGCATGCGTGTGTGTGTGTGAGTGTTGCGTGCATGTGTGTGAGTGTTGCGTGCGTGCGTGGCTGCGTGTGTACGTGTGAGTGTTGCGTGCGTGCGTGGGTGCATGTGTTTGTGTGAGTGTTGCATGGATGCAGTTCGTGTGCATGCGTGCGTGTGTGTGTATAATCACCACACCAGCTCCTGTGTGTTAAAACAGACGGCTCAGCATACCAATACAAGGCCACCTTGTCCGCTGTGCCTGCGGTCATGACTTCGAACCACCGTCCAAATATTTTTTTGTCGTTTGTTTTCATTCTTACTAGCAAGATGCCCGTGCATTGCATGTAAAATCAAGATGCATTTGTATGACTTGTTTATCTTGTGAGAGAAAAGGATGAACGAGGGAAGGCCTTATTTACAAATGTGGAGAGGTGTGTGGGTACCTTTTTGCAAAATTGTCATAGTTTCTTTCCTATCCGTCAGATATAAATCGGACGGCCGATATTGCAGGATGGTAGGCACACCATCATCACCAACTCTGTTTTTTATAAGAGTGTATTTTATGTATTTTATAAGAGTGTAGATGTAGAGTAGATACAAGTCGACAGGTGGGCACGATGGTAGTGAGATAATGTGATGCAACACTAGAGGTGCCACGTGGAGCGTTTAACTGGTCAACTAGTCATGTCATGACCAAATACAGAGTTGTACGGTGAGCCCGTGACTGCATAATAACCATAAACGTAAATGGTGACCGTAATGAGTGGATTCTGAAGTCCAATGTACATATCGTGCTTTCGCTTCAAATACAATGATCGTCATTGCATATATCGTGAGAGAAAGATGAAACATGCATGAATTTTCTGGGGGCTTACTTTTAGAGGACCTGGAGATAGTTTTGTGTGCATACGTGAAAGGGGCGTACAGGGGGGTATGCGATGGAGAGAGAGATGCTCTTCGTTTCTCTTTATTATGACTAACTTTGTATATAGTATAAAAATATACAAATTCACAGTGCGGAATAAATATCATTGTGGGCACCATGCAATGCAAATTAGCGTTCGTACTCCTCCATATAACTTTGTAATGTTGTATATATGTAGAAACTCTAAAATAATTTTTTGGCCACACTTTATTCAAAAGGAATGTTGTATGCGAAATAAATGTGAAGAGAGGGTTTTTTAGATCAATGGGGTACGTGATGTAACATGTGTGAATGTGTAGTTGATGCATTTGGCGGGGCCTAGAGAGGTATGTGTGTATTACGTATTCGAGAGAGGCATGGATAGAGGGGCCGACCAGGGGGGCATGGGAGAGATAGCACGAGAAATGAGAGTGGTCTAGAGAGAGAGACGAATATGACGTCACGACAAGAGATTCCATTCCCTTGAGTGTGTATATGCAAGGGGGGAGGGAATAGAGGCACTAGGAGAATTTTTCTGTGTGTGTGGTGTTTGTGTTGGTATGTGTGGATGTGAGAAGATAATGAGACATGGGGGCAGAGGGTGTGTCACCGCGTGAGGTCCAGTGGGTCGAGGTGAGGCCCTTCGTTCTGTTCCGTCCTGCGCCACATTGGTCGGCCAGTGACGCATTTAGGAAGACCCATGGATGACTAGTCGTACAAGACAAAGATAGCAGAATTGTGAAGGACTCTGTGTCAACTGACAAAGCCGTCTAGGATTTGTAACCCTAGGTTCTCGGACTAAGCTAACCCCTTTAATCTCTGATATCACTATTCATCCAACCTAACTTTAAGGGGCATCCTACAAAATGCTCTGCTCGAATCATACTCGTCGATTAGGAAGAGAGGTGTGAGACAATGCGTGAGAGACTGGCGTAAAGATAATGTGCGTACAAGAGACACGTAGGCAGGTCCATGTATATAGAAAGGGTCGATGAGGATTGTGCGTGTGTATGTTTGCGAGAGGAAGAGTGCTTGTGATAAAGGTTAGTGAAAACAGTTGTAAATGTTTACAAGAGGGAGGGAGGGTTATATCTAGAGCATGTGTGCGAGAAAGACACCTCGGGAGAGAGTGTGTGAGCATGTGTGAGAGACCACCGATGGAGAGTGAAACTACACGTAAAAGACTGCTCTACACATTGATTAAAGATATAAATTGTATCCAAATATTAGGATGGGATCATGATATTTGCAATTCGCGTAAGGAGCGGTCATTGATCCATCAGAATCTGGATTCTATCGAATTTGAGCATGTCTATGTTATTATTCGACACAATTGATCCACATAGTTAGTATTTTGAACTCCAGACAATTCATCGCTTTAGCAATCAAATATAAACGTGAGTATAGTTTATGTTGTGTGTGTAAAGCACATTATACATACGAAAGTTACACAATGGACATTATAAATAGCTACTACCTATGAACTAGCATACATTTGAATTCAACTTAAGGTGGTTTAAAAAAATCGAATTCAACATGAAGTCCATTCAATTATTTGAATTAGATATCATGGCATTTGTAAACCATACCTAAATTATGGGGGCACCAATCTTTGCTCTGATTTTGTACATAATAGCATATGTAGTCATGTACAAAATAGATTCAAATTTAGCTCCTCCATTCCAAAATAATCGTAGTTATAGGATTTTCAAGTGTCAAAATTTCAAAAAGAAGCGGATAATTTAATGAGGTTTTCAAACATACAAGGTCAAATATAACATTGTATATTTAGGTCAATCCTCATAGTTCAAGAGTACTCTAAACGTGAATGCTTGTGTTTCAAAATTTCGAACGAAGCGCCAAAAGAGCCTCTACTCGCCCGAAACCGCGTGAGACCAATGTTTGGTAGTACAAGGAAATTACTTTTCTAATAACTCCGACCCGTGAAACCTACCGGCCCGACGTCCAAAGGTCTAAATCGGGGTAGGTTTGTAGCTTCATCTAGACGCCACGCAACTGCATCCGAAAAACATTCATACACAATGGCCGCCTAAGCACACATGCGCGTGGCCGAAATCGCTGGCGCCCACTATTTGGGACACCTGGGATTACCATCCTACCCCCGACCCGCAGTAGGTCCGAAATTTTAGAGGGGGGCAAAGTTTGTACTTTCCCCAAATTTCAAACAAGCGCGTCCATTTTCTGTTCAAAAAAGCCAAAAACAAGCGCGTCCCAAACCGAAACATGGTTCCCCCCACCCGTCTGATTCCCCATTCGTACTCCGTGGGCGCCAAAACTACCTCTCCACCAGCCGCGAAACCCCGGCGTCCTTCGTCCGCCACCCCATCCCACCCATCAACCGCCGCCCTCCTCCATCACGCCAGAGCCGATACCCCGACGTCGTCGTCCACCGCAACCTCAACCGCAACGCCCTCCACGGCTAGTAGTTGAAGCCGAGGCCGAGCCGTCCGTACCCGAACCAGTTCAACCACGTCGTCCTGCGCCTCACTGCTGCTACTCCAACTTCGCCACCCTCCACCGCACCGGAGTTGTTCCTGCTACGCCGTCCTTCGCCGCCTCGGATCTGCTTCCCCTCCGCCGACATACGGCCACGGCAACACAGTCAACAATTTGGCCATGGGTTCGTCCAAGCCTGCACCCTCCAGAACATCGGTTTCCCCAGTAAAAAGAAGAAAATCGGCGCGACTTGTGGAGGTGACCACACTGGCAACCGAAAAAGGTACTCCTCTTCCCTTATTCATGCAAATCTTATGTCTCTACTTGCATGGTATTCATCCCACAGAAGACACTAGTTGACCGCTTCTTCTTGATACTAGATGTTCCTAGTAACTCGCGATGCACAAGGTTTCTCCTCATATACTATTTCACCTTACCTAGAGGTCCGTCGCCCCCCTGAATTCCAATTTCTGGCCACTTGATTCCCAATTAACGGAAGCATTCCCCGGCGTAACAGGCGCTAGTACGCCTATTACGCCGGGGAAGCAGTGCCTTGGTGTTTATCTTAGGGGCGTGTGCGGCCTAGAGCTACTGGCGCCCGATCTGGAGGTCGGCCGGGATTAAAGGGATGGCTTGGGGGCGCTGCCAAGCACGACAGTGGTGTGAGGTCGATGGGAGGGCGGGGCGGCGGAGGCAGGGGTCTGGGCCGGTGGTCGCTGGCGGTTCGAGAAAGATCGTCCACAGTGACTGGCGGGGGGTAGACGAAGGCCATCTGCCCGCTCCTTATAGATTGGACGGTTCATTAAAAAATCGACTGACCTATTAATTTTCAGTCGACTGTTATCTTAGATATGACCACATGTGGTGGTGTGCTGGAGGAGTACCTGCATTTCCTGTGCTCATATATTACAAAATCATACATAGTAGAATCTAATTTTGTTTGCCATGCAATGTTGTAGAGCTATCATATGTCTCTTGTCATTTATTTTTCAGCCACCTGCTATCTGCTACTTTTACAGTGCACTAGTTCTCCACACACTTCACCTTACTCTCACTGTTGTGTTTTTATGCAAGGGTATTTCAGACTCTGCTGCCATGAGAGAAGCCAAAAAGGAAAGAGAGAAGTCGCTCCAGTTTGGTGTGCGGCTAGGCAAGACACGTTTCAATGCTTTAAAGGGTGTAGTGTCAGCAGATGGAGACAGGGAATGTAGCTCTGGAGTTGATGACCTCGCTCGCAATGAACCACCATCCCAGGTGCTTGCTTCAACTTCACGGTGTCCTATGTGGTTGCATGTTCCATATGGTGTCTAGCTTGTATTCGAAAGGCCGAAGTCGGTAAGATAAGGAAAGATATTTTTTTACATGAACCACCATCTCGTGAGCACCAGAAGACAAATAGCTAGTCAGGGCACTGGCCGAGCCAGTGACAAGCCCAGCAAAGATAAGCATCACCTGGAAGCCAACTAAAAAGCTGCGATGGTGGCGAAGCAGCCCGCCTCCCACTAGGCTCTCAGGTCCTAGATGATCATGCTCACCACTCCAGCCGGATGTCTAGCTTGTATTGCTTCCAATTTGGTTAAATTGCATCTGCTTAGCTTACACATTATACCTTTGAATATGACATGCCTTTCTGTTTTTGGTACATACTAGTACATCTGTGTATTAACCATGTTCTTACATCAAACTAATGTTCTTGTGTATCCCTCATCAATCACTTATGACGAGGCAGGCAGGCAAGGGGACTACTCCTCATTTAAAGAATGCAGCGCCAGCCTCCCGACATGATTCTCAAGAAACAAAAATGCTAGATGAAGATAGTGAACGTAGCTCTATAGTTGATTACAACATTTCCCCTACACTAGCATCGCAGGTGCTTGCTCTAACTTGGCAGCGTGATATGTGGTTGCATGTTGCATATGGTGTCTAGATTGTAATTCTTCCAATCTGGTTAAACTGCATGTGCTAGTCTTCTTAGCTTATACATTATACCTGTTAATGTGACATGCCTTCCTGTATTTAGTACATATTACATCTGTCTATTAAGCATGTCCTTACATAAAACTATTGTTTTTTGTATCCAGCATCAATCAACATGACGAGACACCTTTAGTATATGCAGTGCGATATTAGTTGCATATTTCATATGATTTATAGCATGCGCTGCTTCTAATTTGTTGAAATTCCATTTATGATGGGACGCTTTTAACTTGGCAGAGTCATATTGGTTGCCTCTTTCATGTGGTGTCTAGCTTGCATTGCTTCTTATTTGCTAGAATGGTTTCTGCTTAGTTTACACAAACAGTTGTGAACATGCCATGCCGTCCTGTTTTTCGTACATATTCCATCCTGGTATCATGTGTTTGACTTACATCAAAGTAGTGATTGTCAGTATCATGCATGAATGAGTTCTGAAGAGAGAATTTTATTGCTTTTTCTTGTCGGTTTTACTTGACAATTCAAAATCAATAAAGCGGAAGGAAGTTAGCAAGGCAGCGGATAAAGGTGCTCCTTCCGAACAGAGGGCCTCTACAGTTTCTACTCCTCCACACCCCCAAGATGATTTCCAAGAAAACACATGCATAGACACTCAACAAAGTTGTGTTTATGATGAGCACGTCTCCCCTAGTGCAGCATCACCGGTGCTCCCTCTAACTTGGCACTGTTATATGTGGTTGCATGTTATGTATGATGTCTATCTTGTATTGCTTCTAATTTTGTTGAATTCCATCTGCTTACTTTACACATTATACTTGAAATAGACAATACATTAGCGATGGTACATGGTCATATGTTTGGAACCTGGTTTTATTATGTACTTTGCAATAAAATACAACTAATATTTTACATGGGTTCACCAGAATAAGTTCTGTATATAGATCAAAGCTATTTTGTTTGGTTTTGCTGCCTCCTTAATATCTTCTGTTCTGGTACTACTAATGTAAAACCTCAACTTTTCAGCGAGCTATGGAAAAAATGGTGGAACCGCCACCTTCTGAAGGTGGCGAGGCAACTATAACCACAATCTCAGCTCTTGCTACAGTGGGTCAGTACCTGTCCACTAATAGTGCCAAAAGCACGTTCCTACGTAATACTGGGTTGGTTGTTAAGGCAATATCGTCCAAACTGCCTCATGATCAAGATATGCAAGCTCAAAGCAATGTTGTATCTGCGCTCCAAACACAAGTCCATTCCCTAACAGAGACCCTTTGTGAAACAAGGAGAAACATTGCTCAATGTCGTCAAGATATGCATGGTTTTGAAACCAGGCTATCAGACATTTGCTATGTTGTTCAGGAGCCTAGGGGAAACGAAGGCGAGGGTTATGGTGCTCCATCGGACAATACAGCATGAAAACGTAACAGTCAGGTCAAATGAACTGAGCTTCTGAACTTCTGGTGGTGCATTTATGTGCTAGACTGTTAAGTTTTATGCCAACCTTCCTTTTGTTATATAGTTGTAATTTGTTTTGGTGCGATACAAAATTTATTCTTAACGTGCAGCCACTGCCTGAATAAAACAGCAAGCCATTTTTTTATAGTGTAGGGTGTTCCCTATATTTGCACTGGTGGCGATCTTTGATGCCGAGTGGATGTAATCTGTGCAATCGCCTTAATAGCCTAGCGTTAGTTTCTGCCTTATTTATTTCCTAGTCTTTTTTGCCTGGTTTGCTAGTGGCCGCAACTACCATGGGCCATATACGGGCCGTAGGATCCATGGGTCTCCTACGGGCCGTCGATAAATGGGCCTGTAATCGGTGGGCCTTGGGCCGTCGGATAAATGGGTCTACATGGGCCATAATCGGGTGTAATTGGTATCGGCCCAGCACGGTAACAGGCCGTTAACAGGCCGTAGGACAGCAAAGGCTTAATTCTGTCACAGGCATAACGGGTCATTAATGGGCCAGAATATAGGACGGACTGGAAACGGCGCAACGGGTTAACAAGCCAGAAACGGGCCGACTCTTGCCATGGGCCGAATTTGGCCCATTAGGGTAATAGGCTAGTAACGGGCCGACTCTTGCCATGGGCTGAATTTGGCCCATTAGTGGAACAGGCCAGTAACGGGCCGACTCTTGCCATGGGCCCAATTTGGCCCATTAGGGGAACAGGCCAGTAACGGGCCGGAAGTAATCGAGGGCCGAAAAGGAGCCCAAGAACGTATGGGCCGTCAATAGGCCGAAAGCTAACACAGGCCGGAAACGGCCCATGTAAATCACGGGCCGTTAACGGGTATAAAGAAAATTACTGTTCATTATGGGCTAGAGTCACTGTGGGCCTGTAATGGGCCAAAAGATACGAAGGCCTCATATGGGCCGAAAGACGTCGTGGGCCATACATGGGCCGAAAGTGAAATGGGCTGGTATTATATTCGATGGCCCACATGACGTTGTTGGGCTGATTTCCTTTAGGGCCTAACGGGCCGTGAGTTAACGGGCCGTAAAATGGGCTATTTGCAAAGAGACCGTTACCATACTTTTCATGGGCCAGCCCGTTAACTTTTGACCAAGTCAAACGGGCCGGCTTTGTAAGCTAAATGGGCCACTGTTGGGTCGTGCCACGTGTCGACATATCATAGGCTCCTATCTAACCCACTGACGAGCTGACACGTGTTTCGTCTGGCCAATAAGAATTTTACACGTGGAAATTTCCCATTAGTCGGGGCTGTTAACGAGTTATCGGATCCAAAACCCGACCCGATAGCTTAACGGCGTTCCATTACGGTGGATGCCACGTGTTGGTCACCCTTGACCAAAGCACTTCTGTGACGCATGATTTATCGTCATGGAAGTGGACACTTCCGTGATGATAATTTTGGTAATGTCATGGAACACTTCTACGACAGCACAGGTATGACTATCTTGATTCTGTCATAAATTTTTCATGGATGTACATGCATGACAAAAAACGTGACCTACTGTGACAAACACATATCATCACGGAAGTGTATCTTTTTTGTAGTGCTAGCTCATCGTAGAGCACCGTATTGCACCCTACTGATCGGCCACATAGTCGACGTGGCACTTTTAACTGGTTAAATTGTCACCTGATTTCTGGGTCCCACCTGTTAGTTGGCAGAGCAAAGAAATCAGTTAAACAAAACTTTACGCAGGCGCGACAGGAGTCCAACCCTTGCGTGCGAACCACCCTATTTGTGTATGTGAGTGCATGAACGTGTACTCCCTCGGTCTTCCAACAAAGAGTGTACATCGGCTAAAAAACAAAGAGTGTACATCTACACTTCCAATGCATTTAGCCTTTAATCTAAATCGATATTAATTGACTAATGCACCAACTTGTGCTCTAGCTATAGGCTACATGTCTATCCTTAATTACAGCATGCAACAACCTTCATTTAATCTTATTCTCTCAATGGTCTCATGCACACATAAGTCTGCTACTTTTGGGCGTTAATTATGCCCTGGTCAATGTGTAAATCTCTAAATGTACAGTCTTTCTCAGACGTAGGGAGTAGGTTGAGCACTTGAGCGTGAGCGTGTGTGTTGTGTGCGTCCATGTGTACGTGTGAGTGTTGCATGTTTCATGCATGCATGCACGCATGAGGCTTTTACTCCCTCCCATTGACATGTTCATATTCAAGCTTCCTCTGTTCCCTCCATATGGTGATACTCCCTCTGTTCCCAAATACGGAGTAAAAGCCTCCCTCTGTTCTCAAATACAGAGTATTTTTCTTTCTAGAGGTTTCAACAAGTGACTACGTACGGAGCAAAATGAGTGAAGTGGGCGTAGAGGCATAGGGATATTGTAGATAGGAAGTCTTCGCAATCCATTATTCTGAGAACTATTCAACTAGTATTCACAGTGAAGTGACAATACACACTGCAGCAGATGGGACACTTAATTAATAAGTTGAACTAGCGTGTTGGTGTTACTAAATCAGCCTTACCCAGTACTGCCATCATGTTTGCCAGTGGAGCACGCTTCCGCAAATACGCCTACGCACCTCTCTCCCCCATTAACTAACATATGGGCCCTCTTGAGGTAGACCCACATGTCATCGGCGTAACTATTTACACTCCGAAGGACGGTATATCCTGGTAGTAGTACTAGTAGAATTGAGATTTAATGCACTTTCTTCCCCGTCTTTCACTCTTCCTCCTCCTCTCTTCTCCCTCGTCGGCTACACACCATTCCCCCCCCCCCCCCCCCCCCCCCCCCCCCCCCCCCCCCCCCCCCCGCTCACTGCATGCCCGCCCGCGCCATCTTCCTTGGTAGCTCGCGCGTACCATATCCCCCCGCTCACTGCTCGGCCACACACGCCATCTTCTTCACTCGCTCGCCCGCCCGAATCCACTTCCCCGCTGGCTCACAGGCACCGAAAACCCCAATCACTCAGCGCCCTAAAAAACCCTATGGCAGAACCGACTGACAGGTAGAGCCGCGATTGGAATTCCCTCCCCGACGTTCTCTTGGAGCAGATCTGTAATCGTATGGACCTGCTCAGCACTGTTCGTTTGGCCGCATGCTCGGTGTCTTTGTACTGTCTACTCATCTGCAACAGGCTGGCTCGTTTCAAGACACCCTGCTTGCTGATGCCCGATCCTCGCAGGTGGCCCAGACACCGACTTGACAATCCTATGGAGGTTGTCGTGGTGCCCCTCGACATGCTACCACTACCCGTCCACCTCTCCTTCATGCGCGGCCACTACTGGGTGGGCATGAAGGCCAACTGGATCGGCCTCATCCACCAATCCGGTAGTCCGTGGCATCTCATGGATATCTACACCCAGCGAGAGATCACCTTTCCATCATTGGATACTGCCACCATCGAGCCTCGCGGCCCGCCAGACACTCCTGCCTACTACGCACGAGACGCGTCGAGCTTTTGGCTCGACCTCTGTTTGCTGAAAGTTGTAATCTGGGAAGTGCCCACACCATCAGAAGACTACATGGATTACAAGCTCATTGCCTTGTTCAACATGGACTAGTCTATCTGGAATCCGGTCGCCATACATGGTTATGGCTCATCGTCAATCTTGTTGAGGCAACATTTCTGTCCGATGCTATAGTGCATGATGGCATCGTTTAGGCGGTCGACGCACAGATTGGCTGCCTATACTGGTGGAATCTATCGTCGTGTAATTGTTCTATCTCATCTCATCTTTACCTTATGAATACGATTGCATGTTCATTTTTACAAATTTAGAATAGATAGTATGTCTATAACCACATCATTGCTATATGTTCCTCTCATTTTCTAGATTTTTATGACCACACATGTTATTGTTAGAGTTGATATGAGAACAATTGACATCTAATGATTGTTAGGATATATATTATAAGCATAACCTCATGGTTGCTATATGTTACTCTCGTTTCCAAGATTTTTATAGCAACGCATGTTATTGCTTAGAGTTGATATGTGAACAGTAGTAAGTGCTATGGTAGAATATGAGTAGGCCCTGTCATAGCCGTTTTCGTCTCATTGTTACATGATGTTTGAACCATGACATATTGCTAGAATATGAAAGCCATTGGCTTATTTTTTTAACTTGGGGTATCATTATGACCACGACATTGCAATTCTCTGTCTATGCTATGTGTCACTGTTATAATAATTTTGATTCCACACATACTCTGAACATGATTGTTTATTTTTGCCCTTTTGGTCTCCAATTTGAATTGTTGCAGCAGACGCAAATGCGCAGGCCTTCATGATTCCAGGACCTGGAATCATACCAGCCGATGGCTGGTGGTTTATCGCTCGTTCAGCTGATGGCGGTCATTTGATGCTCATTCTATAACATCCCATATTTTCAATTTGGAATGTTATACATATGTCATCTTTGCATATCATAGTTTATTGCATTTCATTTTGCGATCCTTGAAATCCTAAGCAACTCAAGGACCCTCGGAGAGAGTTGGGGATTTCCATGTTTTCATATTTGAGTTTTATCAAATTTTGAAACAAGGATTTTTGGTTTTAATTATTTTTCTCTCCGAAAAATATTTCATATTAAAATATATGAGAGGAGATAATATGACTTCTCCAGAATAAATGAAATATTGGAGGAAAAAGATTAAAATCAAATGTTTGTTTTTATCCGGAGTTTATTGCTATTTTATTTGAATTAGAAAAAATTACACACTTTTCAAAGTTGCATTTTAGGGCCAAGAAAATGTTCATCTTGTTCTAAATATTTTATTTAGACGATGAAAATTTTGTTCTGGCATTTTTAGTTTTTTATTTTATTTGCTAGGATTTTTTTTGTTCTAGCGAAATTATTTAAAAAAAACGCGCAGTGGCCGACTAGGCCGAAGCCCAGCCGACCCGGCCCGCTCCCCGCGCCGCCGTCTCCGAGCTGGAGATCGCGCGAGCCGCCGCCGCCCGACCCGGAGTCCAGTCGGGACTCCTCCCGCACCTTGCCCCCTCCTCCAAGTCGCCCCCCTCTCTTATAAGCCGCCGCACCCCCCCCCTTGGAGCCCGAGCCGCCCCGCCGCCGCTAGCGGCCAGCCCTGCCGCCGCAAGCCACGCCGCCGCCGCCTCGCTGCCGCGCCGCCCCACCGCTATACTGCCGCGCCGCCGCCGCCGCTTGCCCGCGGCGCCGCCGCCCCGTGCTGCCCCGCCGCGCCGGACCTCGCCGGAGGTATAACGCCGTTCGTTTTTTTTATAAAAAGCGGTTCGGTTTTTGTTAGAAAACCCTAGTTCGTTTTTTAGATCGGTTCACCGGTTTTTTTAGGTTTAGTTACTTTGCGGACGTTCGTCCGTACGTTCGTTTTAACGAACGGAGTTCACTCGTTAGCTGCAGACAACGAACATTCTTTCGTTAGCCTGTTCGTCAGTTTTCTTTTTCTCGGATTTTCTGCGATTATTTTCAATCACGATTTCTGATCCGATTTTCGTTTTAGTTTATCTTTTCGCTCGTTTGTCGGAATCAGGCGATTCAAGTGCCTAGATCTTCGTCTCGATACTTTATGTTTAACCAACTTGAACAAGCTTTTGCTACTGTAAAATTTGACCTTAGTCTAGATTAGTAACCGGATCTTGTTTCTTTCGCAGTTTGAGTTTCGTTGCTCCGTTTGATTTGATTCTTTTCGCAAACCGGAGTTCTTAAGTTGAACCTTCTGCTTAGATCTTCTTATTTGAGATTTACCCGTGTTAGTTTGCTTGATTGCTTATGTATTCTATTGTTTGCTTGCGATAGAACACCTGAAGTGCGAAGGGTGCTACTACAAATCCCTAGGTTTTGCAGATCATCAACTTCTACGTGTTTGAGATTTATCAAACCCTTGGGAGTTACTTCTACGTGTTGCTATTATTTCTATGTTATGCTCGTAGACGTGGTTTGGCTAAGTGAAATCCATGACAGATGTGAGATTGTTAATTAATGGTTCAACTTAAGGTGGCATCTTGAATACACATCTGGGTGGATTGTTTGTTGGGCACCTGGAGAATCCAGTGTTGTCCTAGGATATCCCAGAGTACCCGTGTGATAATCCTATGGTCCGCAACCCAGGCTCAAAGGGATCTGAGATATTTTCATGCTAGAAACTTCCGTGTGCAGCCACAAGCTATTATGGGCTCTAGCATAGTTGAGTAAGTTGCGTGAAGCTCACGAAAAGGTGGATCAGCAGGTAGAGGGATGTAGGTTGGTATGGTTTACCCGGAGTAAGGGGTTAATGCTTCTAGAAGACTGTGTCTCGGTCATCCATTTCTCAAACACCATGTAGTGCGAGAAATCCAATGGAGGAGATCGGGTCTTGTGGGGAAAAGTGCGCAAACGTCTGCAGAGTGTATAAACTAATCATGGTTAGCCGTGTCCCCGGTTATGGACATCTTGAGCACCTAGTACTTGGAGTATCATAAGTATCTCATCACTCTAAAATAATATTGTTGGGTTGTTAACTACTTTAATTGGGATTGAGTTGGAGGAACCTTCTCAATGATGTTTTAACTACCATGATAGTTAAATAAAATCTATTCCTTTGTTGTAGGGAAAAATTGGCTTTTCGCAAAACTGTAACCATAGAGCTTTCCACCAGCCAAATTTGCATGTAGTGATAGTATTATTCTGTTCTTCCTCTACTGCGTTACTTTGCCAGCATATTCCATGTGCTGACCCGTTTTCGGGCTGCAACGTATTATGTTGCAGACTTTTCAGACGAGGAGTAAGGTTCGTTAGGTCGTTGCCGTGCAGCTCAGCTATGCCGTTGGAGTTGATGGACTCACTTTATCTTCCAAGCCTTCCACTGTTATCTTATTAGATGGCCTTAAGCCATATTTATTGTAATAAGTTCTCTTTTGAGACATTCGATGTAATAAGTGTGTGATTGCTACTCTGTTATAAATCCTCGAGTACTGTGTGTGTCAGCATTACCGATGCAGGGATGGCACTGAAGCACAGAGACTTGACCGTTTGAGGTCAGGTTGCTACAAGATGCTATCAGAGCACACGCTGAGTGTAGGACACGACCACTAAGCTAAAGCCCTAGATCACTATTCTCTCCTCATTTCTGACTCCTCTCCATTTTTTACTGTTTAGGATGGTGGACGCAAGGAACAAGTTTGCACCACCAGATGAAGAAGCACCTTTTGGACGGCACTTGAAGGAAGTCACTAGGTACCTGAACATTGGAATACCAAGTTTCATCGGGACTTACAACGCCACTTTACCAAAAGAGGAGCGATGGATGATTCAAGTTCAAGTTCCAGGAAGGACATTCATGCCAGTCACTAAGAGCATAGAGTTTTCCTTCGATGCACCAACCTGGAGTCTAGGAAAGAGTATGGCAACTCACATCACCATGGGACGCATTGAAGAAGTTTATCATAAGGAGCTTAAGGATACTATCTATCAGATTTGTGGGTGCTGAGATGAGCAATGGGAGATGATCAGCACCAGGAAGGATAGATCAATTGTAGCTTTCATCCAGGAGTTAAACCAACACATTCGTCGCCAGGAGAACTAGATGTGCGCAGGAATGATAGACCTGAAGAAGGCAATGACAAGGATCATGGAACTGGAGGAAGAACTTAAGGCTACTCGTGAAGATTATGAGGAGGAAATCATCGTACTAGTGGAGAAGAATGACGATTTGGAAAGGAAGCTAGGAGTATTCCTGGGAGACCCCGCACCAGGAGGAGAAGACGAAGAACCCAATGAGATTCTCCCGGAGGACTACATCATCATCGACGACACCGACTCGGACCCCGACAATAGTGATGATGATTATGAAGACGAAGCTGGAGCAGACATCATGGAGTCTTCAATCGAGGAATATTTTTAATAGACCACCACATCAGTAGTAGTATTCCACCATGTAAATAGTATAGTCCGAGCACTTTTTGTAATGATAGTTAGATCGATTGTATGCCCTTGTTTGATTGATTGAGTGAAATAATTGTGTTTGTCTCATGTGCATACGGGTAGTGTTTTCTCATTAGACCTCATTCTATTCTAATCTCTCCCCTCTAAACCCATCAGATGCCTCCGAGACGTGACCCCGGATTTACCTTCCCACCGGAGCTTACTCAGTTGATCCAGCAGCAGAATACCCTGATGAAGTTGTTAGTTCAGAACCAAGGCAACAACATTAACCACAACAACAATCCACCGCCACCACCACCAGTTGATAACTTAGCCTGTTTTCTGAGGTTGCAGCCGCCGGTGTTTTCCAGTAGCACCGAGCCCATAGTAGCAGATGATTGGATCCACAGGATTGGAAGGGAGTTAACCACTGCAGGATGTACCGATGCTGAGAAGGTGCGTTTTGCCGCACATCAGTTGGATGGACCAGCAGCCTCATGGTGGGAGAATTACACTGTCACCTACCCTATAGCCACTGTTACATGGGATCAGTTTCAGCAAGCTTTCCGTACAGCCCATGTCTCAACTGGAGCTATGAGTATGAAGAAGCATGAGTTTCGCAACTTACGCCAGGGGAGCCGTACTGTGGCTCAGTACACAGATGAGTTTAGCAAGTTATCTCGTTATGCCCTTGATGATGTGGCCATAGATGCCGCAAAGCAGGAGAAGTTTATGGAAGGGCTAAATGATGAGATGAGCATGTAGTTGATGTTGGCAACATTCAACAACTACCAGGAGTTGGTAGATAAGGCTCTTATGATTGAAGGGAAGCAGTAGCAAATTGAGAGCTGTAAGAGGAAGTATGGACAAGGAAGGTATTATTCAGGAGCTCAGCAGAAGCCTCGCCTAACCGCGAACCTGGGAGGACTTGTTCATAACCATGGAGGCCACACCCATAATGGAGGAAGTAACCATAATCATACTAGCCCAAGGAATGGGAATGGGAATGGAGCAAGCAACAACCAGAACCGCTCCAATCCAGCCACACCCGCGAAGAGAGACCTAAGCCACGTTACTTGTTTCAAGTGCGGGAAGACTGGACACTATGCCACGGAGTGCCCTGAAGCAAAGAATGGAAATGGCAATGGGAGCGCTGGAAAGAAGCCCAATCCATTCAACAAAGGACAAGTGAACCACGTCAACATGGAGGAGGTTGAAGAGCAGCCAGACGCGGTGATTGGTAAGTATTTGGTTAAGTCTTTTACCCCCTTGTTCTTTTTGATACTGGTGCATCGCATTCATACATATCAAGGGAATTCGTGGATAAGTTTAAACTACCAACCCAAACCCTTAGGACCTATCTGTTAGTGAGTTAACCTGGAGCAAAGTATATGGCTAGTCGATGGTGCGACCAGATACCCTTCACCATTGGTAGCCATGTTTTTCCGTCCGACCTAATAATCTTGGATTCACAAGGATGGGATGTGATATTAGGAATGGACTGGATGTCAAAGTATGGAGGAAGCATTGACTGTGTTAGTAAGTCAATTTGTCTCACCACCCCTGAGGGAAAAAGGATCAAGTATGTATCTAGGCATGCGCCAAGAAGTAGCCAATTAAATACCCTCATGGGAGTTGTTCAGGAGGAAGTGCCTGTAGTGAAGGATTACCCAGATGGTTTTCCAGAGGAGTTACCAGGCATGCCACCGGATAGAGACATCGAGTTTTTGATAGAGTTATTGCCAGGCACCGGGCCTATATCGAAGAGACCATATCGGATGCCCGCAAATGATCTGGAGGAGATTAAGAAACATATCAAGGAGTTATTGGAGAAAGGTTACATTCGACGGAGCTCATCACCGTGGGGAGCCCCAGTGCTTTTGGTCGAGAAGAAGGATAAGTCTCTAAGAATGGTTGTTGATTATCGAGCGTTAAATGAGGTGACGATCAAGAACAAATACCCACTGCCAATGATCAATGATTTGTTCGACCAGCTACAAGGAGCTAAGGTGTTTTCAAAGATCGATCTGCGATCTGGATATCACCAGCTGAAGATACAAGAGAAGGACATACCAAAGACAACATTCACCACACGGTACGGGTTGTATGAATATACGGTCATGTTGTTTGGACTGACTAACGCCCCTGCCTACTTCATGAGCATGATGAACAAAGTGTTCATGGAATATTTGGATAAGTTTGTTATGGTGTTCATTGATGATATAATGGTATACTCGAAGAACGAGGAGGAGCACGAAGAGCATTTGCGTTTAGTTCTCGAGAAACTCAGGGAACATCAGTTGTATGCCAAGTTCAGCAAATGCGAGTTTTGGATGAAGGAAGTTGGATTCCTTGGACATGTTATATTAGGAGAAGGTGTAGCAGTAGATCCTACCAAGGTTTAGTCAGTCACTGAATGGTTGGCACCCACTTCAGTTAGCGAGATCCGCAGTTTTCTTGGACTCGCAGGATACTATCAGAGATTCATTGAGAATTTTTCCAAAATTGTGAAGCCAATGACGGAGTTATTGAATAAGGATACCAAATTTAAATGGACGGAAGAATGTGAGGTGAGTTTTCAGGAGTTAAAGAAACATTTGACTACATCCCCAGTGCTAATTCCGCCGGATATACGCAAGGAGTTTCAAGTGTATTGCGACGCCTCTCGCCTAGGACTTGGAAGTGTGCTTATGCAAGAAAGAAGAGTTGTTTCGTATGCCTCACGACAACTGAAACCGCACGAGTTGAATTACGCCACGCATGACTTGGAGTTAGCAGCCATAGTGCATGCGTTGAAGACCTGGAGACATTACCTTATTGGAAATCGTTGTGATGTGTACACGGATCATAAGAGTTTGAAGTACATTTTCACACAGAAGGAGTTGAACATTAGGCAGAGGAGATGGTTGGAAATTATAAAGGATTATGACATGAAGCTTCACTATCATCCAGGCAAGGCTAATTCATAACAAATGCCTTGAGCCGGAAGAGTTATGATAATACCCTAGTGAGCACGGGATTGCCGAAGGAGTTAGCAGAGGATCTCAGGGAACTTTGATTGGAGATTATTCCTAGAGGTTTTGTTGCAACAATGGAGGTTCAGTCTACATTGTTAGGAAAGATTTGAGAAGCTAAGAAGGATGACAAAGAGGTTGCCGAGATAAAAGAGAGAATGAGCAAAGGAAAGGCCAAAGGTTTTCGTGAGGATGAGCACGACACCTTATGGTTCGAGGACCGTTTTTATGTGCCCAATAACACAGAGATCAGGAAGTTAGTACTTCAGGAGGCTCATGACTCACCATAGTCGATACACCCCAGAAACACCAAGATGTATTTGGATTTGAAGGAACATTTCCGGTGGACTGGTATGAAGAAGGATATTGCCGAGTATGTAGCCGTATGTGATGTATGTCAGAGAGTGAAGGCTGAGCATCAAAAGCCAGCAGGATTGTTACAGCCTATGCCGATACCCGAATGGAAGTGGGATAAACTTGGCATGGATTTTATCACTGGATTACCCAGAACCAAATCAGGATATGATTCTATATGGGTAGTAGTGGATCGCTTGACCAAGGTAGCTCACTTTATCCCAGTGAAAACCACCTATACAAGTCTAAGTGGGCCAAGATATATATGACCAGGATCGTATGTCTGCATGGAGTTCCGAGGACCATCGTATCAGATAGAGGGACAAAGTTTACTTCAAAGTTTTGGCATCAGCTGCACCAAACTGTGGGGACAAGGTTGGAGTTCAGTACAGCATTCCACCCGCAGATAGATGGACAGACCGAGAGAGTCAACCAAATACTGGAGGATATATTGAGAGCCTGTGCGCTAGATTATGGATCTAGTTGGGATGACAATTTGCCCTACGCAGAGTTCTCATACAACAATAGCTACTAAGCCAGCTTAAAGATGGCACCGTTCGAAGCCCTATACGGACGAAGGTGCGGAACACCGTTGATGTGGGATGAAGTCGGAGACTGATAGTTGTATGGACCAGATTTGATCAAAGAGTTTGAAGAGAAAGTTAAGTTGATCAGAGACAGACTGAAGATAGCTCAGTCCAGGTAGAAGAGTTATGCAGATTCGAAACGCAAGGAAATAACCTATGAAATTGGAGATAGAGCATATTTGCGAGTGTCACCCCTGCGAGGAGTGAAACGTTTTGGAGTTAAGGGAAAGTTAGCCCCGAGATTTGTAGGACCGTATCGAATTTTGGAACGTATTGGAGAAGTTGCTTATAAGTTGGAATTACCCGAAGGATTGTCAGGAGTTCATGATGTATTTCATGTTTCACAGCTGAAGAAGTGCATGCTGAGATGGCCGATATACTGTTAAGAGATACAGTACCCTTGGAGGTGATTCAGTTGGATAGTGATTTGACCTATGAGGAGAAGCCAGTCAGGATTCTCGAATTTGCCAACCGAGTCACGCGCAGCAAGGTTATCAAGTTTTGCAAAGTTCAGTGGAGCCACCATACCGAGGATGAAGCCACCTGGGAATGAGAGGAAGATCTTTGCAAAGACCACGCACACCTATTCTCTAGCCAACCCGAATCTCGAGGGCGAGATTCATCTTAAGGGGGGTAGGTTTGTAACATCCCGAATTTTCAATTTGGAATGTTATACATAGGTCATCTTTGCATATCATAGTTTATTGCATTTCGTTTTGCGATCCTCGAAATCCTAAGCAACTCAAGGACCCTCGGAGAGAGTTGGGGATTTCCCTGTTTTCATATTTGAGTTTTATCAAATATTGAAACGAGGATTTTTGGTTTTAATTATTTTTCTCTCCGAAAAATATTTCATATTAAAATATGTGAGAGGAGATAATATGACTTCTCCAAAATAAATGAAATATAGGAGGAAAAAGATTAAAATCAAATATTTGTTTTTATCCAGAGTTTATTGCTATTTTATTTGAATTAGAAAAAATTGCATGTTTTTCAAAGTTGCATTTTAGGGCCAAGAAAATGTTCATCTTGTTCTAAATATTATATTTAGACGATGAAAATTTGTTCTGGAATTTTTCGATTTTTATTTTATTTTCGAGGATTTTTTTCCGGCGAATTTAATTTAAAAAAGCGCGCAGTGGCCGACTGGGCCGAAGCCTAGCCGAGCCGGCCCGCTCCCCGCGCCGCCGTCTCTGAGCTGGAGACCGCGCGCGCCACCGCCGCTGCCCGACCCAAAGTCTGGCCCGGATTCCTCCCGCGCCTTGCCCCCTCCTCCAAGTCGCCGGCCCCCCTCTCTTATAAGCCGTCGCACACCCCTGGAGCCCGAGCCGCCCCGCCGCCGCCGCCTCGCTGTCGCACCGCCGCCGCCTCGCTGCTGCTTGCCCGCGCCGCTGCCGCCCCGCGCTGCCCCGCCGCTCGCTGGAGCCGCCCGCCGCGCCGGACCTCACCGGAGGTATAGCGTCGTTCGGTTTTTTTATAAAAACCGGTTCGATTTTCGTTGGAAAACCCTAGTTCGTTTTTTAGATCGGTTCGTCGGTTTTTTTGGTTTAGTTACTTTGTGGACGTTCGTCTGTACGTTCGTTTTAACGAACAGAGTTCACTCGTTAGCCGCAGACAACGAACGTTCGTTCGTTAGCCTGTTCGTCAGTTTTCTTTTTCTCGGATTTTTCGCGATTATTTTCAATCGCGATTTCTGATCCGATTTTCGTTTTAGTTTATCTTTTCGCTCGTTTGTCGGAATCAGGCGATTCAAGCGCCTAGATCTTCGTCTCGAAAGCCTCTTTCCGTTTAACCAACTTGAACAAGCTTTTGCTACTGTAAAATTTGACCTTAGTCAAGATGAGTAAAGGATCTTGTTTCTTTCGCAATTTGAGTTTCGTTGCTCCGTTTGATTTGATTCTTTTCGCAAACCGGAGTTCTTAAGTTGAACCTTCTGCTTAGATCTTCTTATTTGAGATTTACCCGTGTTTCTTTGCTTGATTGCTTATGTATGCTATTGTTTGCTTGCGATAGAACACCCGGAGTGCAAAGCGTGCTACTACAAATCCCTAGGTTTTGTGGATCATCAGCAAGGCAAGTAACACTTTGATCATACCCCTTTATCACCCAGTTTTTATGCATTAGTTCCAATCCTCAAACATTGCATGGTTAGGATGTGATTAACATGTGGGGTGGGAAGTAGTTGATGAGGTAGAACCTATTGCCCTGTTATTTACCAAACCCTTGGGAGTTACTTCTACGTGTTGCTATTATTGCTATGCTATGCTCGTAGACGTGGTTTGGGTGAGTGAAATCCATGACAGATGTGAGATTGTTAATTAATGGTTCAACTTAAGGTGGCAACTTAAATACACATCTGGGTGGATTGTTTGTTGGGCACCTGGAGAATCCAGTGTTGTCCTAGGATATCCCGGAGTACCCGTGTGATAATCCTATGGTCCGCCACCCAGGCTCAAAGGGATCTAAGATATTTTCATGCTAGAAACTTCCGTGTGCAGCCACAAGCTATTATGGGCTCTAGCATAGTTGAGTAAGTTGCGTGAAGCTCCCGAAGAGGTGGATCAGCAGGTAGAGGGATGTAGGTTGGTATGGTCTGCCCAGAGTAAGGGGTTAATGCTTCTAAAAGACTGTGTCTCGGTCATCTGTTTCTCAAACACCATGTAGTGCGAGAAATCCAACGGAAGAGATCGGGTCTTGTGGGGAAAAGTGCGCAAACCTCTGCTGAGTGTATAAACTAATCATGGTTAGCCGTGTCCCCAGTTATGGACATCTTGAGTACCTAGTACTTGGAGTATCATAAGTATCTCATCACTCTAAAATAATATTGTTGGGTTGTTAACTACTTTAATTGGGATTGAGTTGGAGGAACCTTCTCAATGATGTTTCAACTACCATGATAGTTAAATAAAATCTATTCCTTTGTTGTAGGAAAAAATTGGCTTTTTGCAAAATTGTAACCATAGAGCTTTCCACCAGACAAATTTGCATGTAGTGATAATATTATTCTGTTCTTGCTCTACTGCGTTACTTTGCCAGCATGTTCCATGTGTTGGCCCGTTTTCGGGTCGCAACGTATTATGTTGTAGACTTTTCAGATGAGGAGTAAGGTTCGTTAGGTCGTTGCCATGCAGCTCAGCTATGCCGTTGGAGTTGATGGGCTCACTTTATCTTCCAAGTCTTCCGTTGTTATCGTATTAGATGGCCTTAAGGCATATTTATTGTAATAAGTTCTCTTTTGAGACATTCGATGTAATAAGTGTGTGATTGCTACTCTGTTATAAATCCTTGAGTACTGTGTGTGTCAGCATTACCGATCCAGGGATGACAGTGAAGCACAGAGACTTGACCGTTTGAGGTCGGGTCGCTACACATTCACACGTACCAAATTGACCAAACCATTAGATCAAACCACATGCAATACAATGCCTGGGGCGTTCGTGACATTGATGGCTATGGCTGCTTCGTGTTCGAAAAATATCCCAGCTCCGTTGGGCCAGGCGTATTCAACTGGAGGCAAGTTTACAGCCTCGGCAACCACTCCATGTTCCTCGGGCTCAATTATCCGATCATCCAACCAATCATCGATCATATCACCGGCGATGATTACCATGCTATGAAACTTCCATTCGCCAGGAGGAACTGTGTTTACACATCATACCGCGGGTTTCATGAATCACCATATCCAGAGATTCGTCGACAAAGATTGTTGCCAGATAATCTTCAGTGTGTGAAAGGCATCAAGCTTCCATGCGATGGATGGCTTTTGCAAACGCTACATGCGGCGATGTGGTTCATGCCAATAGCAAATATGCATAACTTGATTCGTACTGATATGTAGACCGAGCCATGTATCCTGCTGCTGTAGCACGGCCCTCTTTTGTTGGATATTGTGTACTGTTGTTAGTTTGAAGCACTCCTCAGGTTTGAAGGATAGATACCTTTCTGGGATCAAGTGCATCCTAACTCACCTGCGTAGGATGTACTGATAATGATGATGGAGATGCTGTGCAGAAGCCATATATATATATATATATATCACCTGCGTAGGATGTACTGATAATGATGATGGAGATGTTGTGCAGAAGCCATATATATATAGGGCTGGACTATTCTGTTACCCGTAACAAAATACTATTCTGTTACCCCCCCCCCCCCGGCCCTATATAGGCGCGACGCGCCTACACAGTAGAATCCCCCCGAGCCAGCCCGACCCAACCCGCTTCTTCCGCCAGAGGCAGCTGTCGTAGGCGAGCGAGCGATGGCGGCAGCCGGAGCGAGGGAGCCCGCGGCGCCGTGACTGGCTGGCGACGGATCTGCCGCTGCCTCCTGCCTCCTTCTGTCACCGGATCCATCAACAGGGCTGTGATCCCCGCCTCCTGCCTCCCACCATCGCCGGATCCATCGACAGGGTCATGATTCCCGCCTCCTGCCTCCCTCTGTCGCCAGATCGATTGACAGGGTCGTGATCCCCGCCTCCTGCCTCCCTCTGCCACAGGATCCATCGATGGGGCAGTGATCCCCGCCCCCTGCCTCCCTCCATCGCCGGGGCTCCTTCTTCGGGGCAGTGATCCCCGCAAGGTGCTGCCTCCCCGGACCTCTTCGCCAGACGTCCACCACAAGCAGGAGCTGCATCAATGGCGCCGCCTCCCAAGAACATGCAATTACGCCGCCCACGAGAGGAAGAAGAAGAAGTCAGTCCACTAGAGGTAATGTCTGCTTCCCACGTTTGTGTCAGTCCATCAGTTCATCAGTCCTGCTATGAAGAAGAACCTGATAGTACATTGCAAATGCTTGATCAGTTCATTACACCCCTGCCACTTTATGCACATTTTGGATGTCGAGGTTACTGTCAGTACCTCTAATATGCTAGCTTTAGTTCAAGCCAAAAAAACATAAACTTATCCATCAGTCCAAGTAGCTACTAGGCTTTATATAAGGTTCAGCTACCACTGCAAGTTGTATGATGTTATTTCTAATAGTACACACCGTGTAGTTGCGTTAGTTCGAACTAGTGAAAGAATGTTGTCGAAAAAATATACACTTGTTACATAGTAAGTTCAATGATACATAAACTAGGACTACTTCTAGTGTAGTTGGATAAGTTATAGATGAACAAAAGAGAAGACATGCATTAGTTTTATATATATGCATATCCATACATCTCTGAAGTTCAATGTTCAATTTGCAAGCAGTGCACCAAAATGTTTATGCATCAGTTATAGGGAAAAAAGATTAAAAAAACCTTTCCATAACATCTGAAGTTCAATGCTTAGTTTACAAGCAGTGCTAAAAAAAATACATCAGTACATCAGTGTTGAACATGTACGTTCATCAGTTCGACTAAAAACGAAACCAGATACAAAATAGAGAACAAAGTTTCAATAATGGCAAGCGATGCAATTTCAACTTGTACATTGCCTTCAGTGCATGACATGTTACCTATAGCATGTATATGAGAAAAATGCAGAAAAGATTAATCCCAAAACTGTTGAATGTCATTGCAGAAGCATGCAAGGCGGCACACACAGCGAGCGTTTGATGAGCCAAGCAGATATGGGGCACCGCCTGGTTGGGTAACACCAGAAATAGCACCTAGATAGTTCAACAATACATGCAGATTTCAAGATACACCAGAGTCATCAGAAGCACGGACAGGTTCTTCTATGCAGCAAACACCAATATCTGGGAATACAAGCTTTGCCACTTCTAGGTTGCAACAAAGCCAACAATTTCCCCAACAACAAATGTTTTCCTTCCCTAGCGCATGCAGAAAGGCAAGGACAGGGAGCCGTGGATGGGTTGCAACAAGGCTTCCACCAGTAGCTCCGACAACATCAATCATCCATGCTGCAAAAGCGGTTGCGATGGGAAGACCAGGCCAAAGAGACAGAAATTTTGGCCACTCTAGCAGGTTCCAAAGTACAAGATATGAGCCATATAGACAGGAGCAACCTCACAATGAATCTGAGGGGAGATGGACGTACAATGAGAGACGAAGATCTTCGTCAACATTGCTCCTTCCAAGAGATGCATTGCTGCATGTGCCAAGGGTGACACCACCCGCACCCATACACCAGGGTGAACAGCAAACACCGGAGGCAGCATAGAGCTATACACAAGTAAGTATCCATATAGAAAAAAATACAAGCACAGTCCATACCATGGTACTGTGACCACCCCATCTAACATTTTCATAACTGCGTTTTTGTTTGCTCACTGTTGCGTGTAGCCACCTAACGTTGAAGCTTACGTTCTGCCAAGGCTAGAGATGCGCTTTGAAACTTTCGAAGAAGCAAATAACTTCTACAACCTCTATGCGAAGCACGCGGGTTTTGCTGTCAAGGAAGGCCCCAAGTTTAAGACTAGAGCCTACCTTTATTGCACATGCTATGGAGTCTATGAATCGAAGGTGTCTGAAGAAAATAGACAGCGGAACAAGACGACAGCCAGGACTAAATGCGGGGCTAAAATGAGGCTGAAGAAGGAAAAGGATGGAACATTTGTCGTAAAAGACATAGTCTGGGAACACAACCACAGGCTAAAACTCACTCCGCAAATTCTTGTCTTCTTGCACTCCCACAAAAACTTTGACAAAACAATCTTGTAGTACGTCAAGTACCTGGTGTTCAAAGGCATTGAACACGCGCAAATCATGAGCATACTGGGCGGTGATGACCCTGGTAGCTACTTCCTCAAAATGAAATGCCAAAGACCTGATTAACCTGTAAGTAAAAACTTGTTCTCCTCCCATAAACCGCCTTCGTATTTTTTCCTCTGTCAGTACAAACATATTACGCAACACATGACCCGACGCCAGTTCAACATGCATTTTTGAATGAACTTTTAATATGCAGGAAAGCATAGAATTCAAGGATGGATGATGTGGACGATGTCCTAAAGACTGTCAACTTCTTTAGGGAGGATGAAAGCTATAAGCAGGGAATTCTTCTGTGACATGCAACTTGATGAGTCTGACAGAGTTAAGAACATATTCTGGGCGAACGCAAGCTGCCGAGGGGTATATCAAGACATTGGTGACTGCATAAAATTTGACACCACATATAAGACCAACAAGTACCATATGCCACTTGGGGTGTTTGTCGGTACTAACAACCACCTACAGACTACATTCTTTGGTTTCGCCCTGGTAAGAGATGAGGATGCAGATTCATTCAGATGGTTGTTCAAGACATCTTTAAGGTGGATGAGATGGAAGGGTCCTACATGCATCCTCACAGGTACAACCGCCAAACCACCCCAACCCCCCCCCATCCCTAAAAAATAAAAGGAAAATAACACAGTAAAAATGTTGTGTCAGTTCTATTTGTATATATGCACCACCATCTGCTGACCACTCCACGCCTCTTTTCTCATTACCAAACCAGTTCCCGACAATGGGTTTGGCGATCCCAGATACTTTCAAGAACATAGTACACAAGCTGTGCCGCTGGCACATTATGAAGAAGTACAGGGAACACCTCGCATACCTGTACTACCTGCACAAAGACTTTAAGGATGAATTCACATCAATCCTCAACTGGCTCCTCATGCCAACTGAGTTTGAGGCTGCCTGGAAAGTACTCATGGATAGGTACAACCTCCATGATGATGCCACGATGGTGGCCATGTGGAACGAGCGTGAGAAATGGATACCAGCCTACTTCAAAGAAATTTTCTGCGCCAAAATGACATCGACACAACGAAGTGAAAGCATGAACTATGTGCTTAAGAGGAACTTTGTAAGTGAGAGACAAAACCTACAACGGTTTGCCAGCCATGTAAACTCCTGCGTTAAAACCAGGAGGCAGACAGGGAACCAAGAGACAATGGGTAACAGGGTATAGCTCTATCACTTGTCGTGAGACAAAAAAACATGCTTACTAAAGTAAAACTTTATTAGTTAGACGAAGTTTTTGCTGTGAGAAAACTAATAATTTGGTTATCATTCTTTGCATGTGCAGAAGGAACAAAACACGCTGACCTTCTATGGGTTTGACACCCAGATGGCAAAGGTTTACTCACGAGCTGTGTACAGCGAGATTAGAAAAGGCTAAAACTGAGCACACTCTTCACGGCGACAGAGACGGAACATCCCATAAAGTACCTCGTGCGCTACAACAACCCGCAAAAACTGTCTGCGTGGTCTCAGCACGCGTTCCAGGTGGTTGCAGACCTCGTGGGAGAAACATATGAGTGCGAGTGCAGGCTATGGGACCACACAGGTGAGGACTAAAAAAAGATGTTACATACTGTACTACTTTTTTGCAAAGCTTTTCTTCAAATGAAATGACAAAAAACATGCACCTCTTCCAAAAAAATACAGGTCTTTTCTGTGTGCATGTCATGTGCATGATGCAGACAATTAAGGCTGCCAACGTTCCAGAGAAATACATCCTCAGGAGATACACCAAACGCCCGAACATCCATCCAACATTCAACAGAAATGACTTATGGACTCGCCTACGCAAGCGACGCCGCGGCACGCTGCGTCGTCGCCTGCTACGGCTCGTTCCTGGCTTGGCCTCGCGCTAACGCGGTAGTGCGCTCTTTTGATAGGCGCAGTGCGGTTATTCTATTCCCCCCACACGCACACCCCTAAAAGATAGATAATGGGGGCAAGTCCATACAAGGAAGATGTGTCAGTACAACTATGCCCCTCGGTGCGGTGTGGGGGCAAGTCATGTTACAGACTCGCCTCCGCATGCGATGCCGTGGCACGCCGCGTCGTCGCCTGCTACGGCTCGTTCCTGGCTCGACCTCGCCGAGATGGGGAGGAGGGTCCCGACCCCCCTCCCCCCCGCTGGGCCTCACGCTAACGCGGCAGTGCGCTCGTTTGATAGGCGCACTGCGGTTATTTTGTCCCCCCCACACGCACCCACACACCCCTAAAAGATAGATAATGGGGGCAAGTCCATACAAGGAAGATGTGTCAGTACAACTATGCCCCTCGGAGCGATGCGGGGCCAAGTCATGTTACGGACTCGCCTCCGCATGCGACACCGCGGCGCGCTGCGTCGTCGCCTGCTACGGCTCGTTCCTGGCTCGGCCCCGCCTAGATGGGGGAGGGGGGGCCCCCTCCCCCCCGGCTCGGCCTCGCACTAATGCGGCAGTGCGCTTGTTTGACAGGCGCAGTGCGGTTATTTTGTTCCCCCCCCCACACACACGCACTCACACACCCCTAAAAGATAGATTATGGGGAAAGTCCATACAAGGAAGATGTGTCAGTACAACTATTCCCCTCGGTGCGGTGCGGGGGCAAGTCATGTTACGAACTTGCCTCAGCATTCGGCGCCGCGGCACGCCGCGTCGTCACCTGCTACGGCTCGTTCCTGGCTCGGCCTCGCCGGGATGGGGGAGGGGGGTCCCGACCCCCCCCATCTCGGCCTCGCGCTAACGCGGCAGTGCGCTCCTTTGACAGGCGCAGTGCGGTTATTCTGTCCCCCCACACGCACCCACACACCCCTAAAAGGTAGATAATGGGGGCAAGTACTAGTTTCAAACAAACAAAAAGAGAAGAAAAAAAGGAAAAAGTATCAGTCCAAGTTACTAGTGGAGTCAAGTACTAGATTCAAACAAACAAACAAAATTGACCGCCCAAGGACCGGCGCAGGCCCTAACGATGCTAGATACTTGAACTCGAGCCACGCGGGCAAATCCCTAGTAATCCGCACAACGCAGGGGCTGCCGTTGAGGGCCCACAAGTCATGAGAGAGAGCGAGCGTCGTGTATAAGCGCTCAGGTAAGTATTCAGAGGAGTTCAACCGGTGAGCCTCGACTGCGCTTATAAACAGGTCTAGAGCCCCCTCGACTAGCGAGGTGGGACTAAACCCATAGCGCACGCACACGCCGCGCTGCACAGCCGCGCGGACGAGCTACCTGGGCCGTAAACAACGACTCAGGCGGATGGCCCAACGCAGTACTTCACCCCATTACAAAATTCCAGCCGATCACACACGACAAAAAAAACAAAATGCAGATAATTATAAAAAACCTCAGAAGAAATCATTACAAAAACAAATAATGTAAAAAGTTCAAACACATATTAATTGTAAGAACTAAAAAATAAAAATAAAATATATTTTTTGGAAAATTAAACATAGAAGATTGTAAATAAAAATTTCAGAAACAAATTTATAAAAAGTTGAACTACTACAATTCATAAGGTTCAAGTAAAGAATAGTACTGTGCAGCAAAGATTAAAATCTTTTAATTTTAAAAAATACTAGAACTATCATTATTCAACTATAAAAAGAAAAATGTGCTGCAAAATTCATGTAAAAAAGTAAGAAAAAAATGTTATACAACAAACAAATTTGATTGGTAATTGACACCCTAAAATAGTTCAGTACGATAATTAACAGAATGTAAGTTCAGCAAACTCAAAACCCAAAAAGGGGTTCTACAAAAATCATCAGCGTATAGTTCCGTGTGTGAGCTATGTACATGAAAATATCCCAGTCAAAACGAAGGATGCCCATCAGTTCAACTATAGAATTGTTCCAGTACTAATATAAAGAATATATAAATAAAACAGTTATACTTGACCAAAACAATAGGAAAAGCATTACATAAGTTGTTCCAAACCATCTGGTAATACCATAGAATTCAACCATCTCACATGCAATTTTTTTTAAAATACTGCAACCTAATCAAACACAAACAAATCTCACAGCCGGCATCATTTGCCACATTTAAACCTACATCACATAAATTCTGAACGTCAGAGAGTCATCTTACCTGGAGAACATAACCATAACCACATCACCATCCTCAAATCCAGACTCTGCCACAAACTCCTTCCACCCAGTAGTTAGGTTTATGCAACCATCAAAGTCGATGTGGTAGGCAACTTCCATCAACTGATACCCATTTTTGTCTGAAGTCTCCATCTGCAGTACACCGGAACTAGGAGCAACAATCCTGATCCTGGGTGACATTTTCTGCAAATGGGCATGGGAGTACAAAACAAAGTGAACACATGACATAACTGAATTTGTACACAGATATAGGAACGGTTTGCATAAAAACGGAAAAGAAAAAAATCTGAACCAAAACAATAACACAAAACTAACTAGTCATGTGAACTAACTAAACTGAAGAAATATACATATCAATACACCTACAGTAAAAACATCTGACAAAAAACAGATCAAGGATTATACAAAAATGGATAAAATACTATGAAGTAATGAACAAATACACCCAGAAATCCCTACTGTTAAATTCTGACAAAACCAAATAAAAAATATAGACAAACTATTTATAAAACTAAACTACATATTCAGTCCATGGGATTCAAAAAGAGACCTACAAAAAAGTAGAAAACAAAACTAGTAGAGCACATACCCATGATTCCTTCAAGTCACCAACCGTCAGCCGACAAACATAGGGTGCACGAAACCCATGGTTGTTGTACAATAGACAAGAAAGTTGCCCACGGCGCTGAGTCTGGGTGAGCTCCATACCAGATTCGTACACACAGCCGTCAGCTATGCGTGCCATCTTTGCCAGGCATCCGCATGAACAATCCTCCATGGAACACACAGGAACAGGGAAGAAAACAATGGAGAGAAGAGGGAGGAACCTAGATCTGATTCTGGAAGAAGGAAGAAAAAGGAGGGGGAGAATGAGCCACACACCACACATAGATGGATAGAATTTATAGCCAGGGAGACTCGCAGATTATAAAAATAATAAATAGGCAGGTGGGCAGCTAGCTAGTAGGAAATAGTTATTATACAAGCCATGCAACATTTGACCGCAAATCAGTTCAACTTCAGATAAACAAGTAGTTCAAAAGTGCACACGTCAAACATATGCAGATAAAACAACACATTCAGAGATAAAACAGTTGATTTCATTAGTCATTCAAACATCTGCTCCCTCACAACAAAAATCTTAAAAACATAATCTTCACTACTTCAGTCATAACGATCAAAGAAACGACGCCATTTGGCCCTGGTGGATGGATGTGGAGACGTGGCTGCTCTCGCCCTAGCCCAACTGATGATCTGAATATGGTTCCTTCCCCTGCCCTCTGGGAAAAGAAGCTCCAATTCATTGGAGTTGCAAGTATCCATCACCTCGCGCGCAAGGCGTCTGTTGAACTCTGCCTCCAGTTCGTCCTCGGCAGCACGTCGTGCCATCTGCCTGCGCCTGCACCTCCTCCTCCTCCTCTGCTCCGCTACTGCAGCCCTCACATCGACGTCATCCCCCTCCTCCTCTGTGACCTCTCCCAGCTCAGGATCCATCTCGCTTTTCTTTGGTTGCAGCTGGTAGAATGAAAGTGACAGAGGGCTCGGGCTTTATAATCAAAGTGCAGAGGCATCGGTAGGCAGCCAGTTCCGATGTTAACGCACAGTAAGACAACTTTGACACGCAATAGTCCAACTACACATACGGCAGCAATTCAAACAACATTGAAAAACACGCAACTTAATTACACAGTTTGACCAGATTACAAGAAATCGCAGGCTACAGTTAGCCGCCATACACCACCTCCGCCAACGACAAAATAACATGGGAATCCAGGGTAGAAACAACTCAAAGAAGCAAAATTGACAACGCAAATCTTTTCATACAATCCTCATATCTTTCCCTGCAACGCCAATTCAAAAGTAAAACAACAGAAAAAGAAGAACACATTTGCATGGTGGGCCTAGAAAATGACCAAGAACACCAAAACTTGCAATCAGAAATTATAGATGAAATTAATCTCCAAAAACTCTAACATACTGATAATTCTCACATCCAAAACAACAAACAGGACGTAAATTGAGGCCTACGAACACCACGGCAAACACCAACGCCCAATACTCGTCTGTCGCCAAATGCCCATGCCGTCACCTCCGGTGACTACAGATCGCAAAACACGACCAGGTGAGCGCGCGCACGTGCGGAACCCCTTACATGTCTCCTCTAGCAATGAATGGCCTGCAGCATCGCGCCAGAAAACGCCCGGAAGCTCCACGTTGCATCCCATGTTTCCGCCCATCGTACATGCAGGAAGATCAGTTCAAGTAGAAAACTACATTAGTCCAACCTGTGAACTACGTCAGTTCAAGAAGGGTAACAGAATAGCCCAGATATGTGTGTGTGTGTCTATATATATATATATATATATAGGGTCGCGCTATTTCACCCTGGTTGAGGAATAGTTATTCTTCACCCCCCTCTATTTTACCATCAATGCACCGTAATTTACGTTTCGTAAGTTTTGTCTTATTTCCGAGGCAAAAAGGGACCGTAAGAAAATATATAATCGCCGTAAAAAATATTTTATGTTATGTAAAATTACAAACATAAAAACATAGTCTAAAATACACATAAACTGCAAATTTTCTTATCTTATGACCTATATTTTTATTTTCTTATGTCAAATTTTACGTAGTGAATCAATAGGAATGTAACTATTTGAATTTGAAATGTAATTTAATTATGAAATGATCGTAAGATTACCTCGGATGAAGAATAACTTGTTCTGCACCCTGGGTGATGAATAGTAACACTATATATATATAGGGTCACGCTATTCGTCACCCTGGGTGAGGAATAGTTATTCTTTACCCCCCTCTATTTTACCATCAATGCACCGTAATTTTACGTTCCGTATAGTTTTGTCTTATTTCCGACGCAAAAAGGGACCGTAAGAAAATATATAATCGCGTAAAAAATATTTTATGTTATGTAAAATTACAAATGTAAAAACAGTCTAAAATACACATAAACTGCAAATTTTCTTGTCTTATGACCTATATTTTTATTTTCTTATGTCAAATTTTACATAGTGAATCAATAGAAATGTAACTATTTGAATTCCAAACGTAATTTAATTACAAAATGATCGTAAGATTATCTCGGGCGAAAAATAACTTATTCTGCACCTTGGATGATGAATAGTAACACTATATATATATAAACACTATTCTGATCATGAGATCAGAATAATATTCTGATCACAACCTGAACTGCCTGAGTAACGCGCCTGAACTTCCCTCTGTATGAACCCGACCTTCGGGCTATCTTCGCAACCGTGGCTTCCCCCGAATTATTCTGGTTAGTCATGTTCTATATGATGTTAGTGTAATCTAGAAACATTTTTAGCAACTAAATACCGGTTTAATAGGAATCTCGCTCGTTGGCGGATTTTGCTCTCGGGTCATGATGAAATTGCGTTTTTTGCAATTTTACTGCCTGAGTTGTTCGACCTGAACTTCTCTAGTGCTAGGTTGAACTTCCGCCAACATTGCCCAAATGGGGCTTGCGATATACCGTTGGAAAGCTATGGACACCGATATCATGACCCAAAAATATTTTTGGCAAAATGTAAGCGGTTTAAGAGCAGTTTTGAAAACCGTTTTTTCTTCATGCAAAAAAACGTGAATATTTTTGATCGCATTTTAAAACCATTTATCGAAATGAGGCAAATAATATGGCGTTGGAAAGCTGCTGCAAATCGCTCCTTCTACGTGTTGAAAGTTTTCTCTAATTCCCTACAATTAAAGAGTAATTTGGAAAATCGTGAAATTCGGCTAATCTAATTGAGGCAAATGATATAGCATTGGAAAGCTTATGAAAATGCGCTACTTTTTCATGTTGAAAGTCTTTTCTAATTTTGAACGGTTTAAAAGTGATTTATAAAACGGTCCAAGTTGCATGGAGTTCATATTTTCAAGCTATTTTTTAACCGTACGTCCGAATGTAGCAAATTATATGGCGTTGGAAAGCTTGAGGAAATGCGAAACTTTTTGGTATATATTGTTTCTCCCAATTCTACTGTTTTAAGTTAATTTTGAAAATGGCTAAAAATATTTTCGCCGTAATTTCTACAAACTTTATCGGAATGGGGCAAATAATATACCGTTAAAAAGCTAAGGAAAATGCGAAACTTTTTCATGTTGATGATTTTCTATGATTCCTAGCGTTTTCAAGTAATTTCAAAAATGGCGAGATCATCATTCTGCCTTTATCGCGAAATAGATTCTTCGAAAATGCACCGCATGAAGAACCTGAACTTCTCGGCATGTCTACTTGAACTTCACTCTTTTTCATGTGCTTTTTTTGCCCGTAGCTCTCCATCCACTCACCAGATTGAGAAGTGATATACCGATGGAAAGCTGTTAAACACGCAACTTTCCCGTATTGATCATCTTTTCATACTCGCGACGGTTTTAAAGTTTTTCATCTGAATTCATTCAGTGTAGTAGTTGAACTTCCTTTGTTTTCACGTTGAACTTCTGTCACATTTTTTGTTTGTAATTTTCTCATCCATTCGTCTTTACACAAATAATATTCCTTTTGTACAAATCTCTCTCACAATAATTTTTAACTTTCTCCGACCGAGGACTTGAACTTATAACAAAAAAAACCTTGCCTTTTAATTCATTTTTCTCATATTAAACACAAACCATGTAGTACATGAACTTTTTCCATTTTTATATTTGAATTTTTATTTTCTTTTTGAATACCAAATTGCTCCAAATAATAATTGAACTTCTTTGTGGATAAGAGAATTATTTTAAAACAAAAACAATTTCTTTTTGTTTTTGAACATGGAAATACAAGGTGACCTCTCTCGCAAGAATTTTTGAACTTCCCGACAGAGCACTTGAACTTCTTTCAACAAACCTTTTAAGCTTTTATTTTTCTATATTTCTCACCTGAAATGCATTCCTTGCAGTACTTGAACTTCTCATTGTTTTCACTATGAACTTCTGTCGCATTTTTGTGTATACGTCGAATTACACGCAATTGAAGCGGACGTCATTTTTGCCATTTTAAAACATGTAATTGGAATTCGGACGCCCTGCAATATAAATTCTGAACCGTGCAGAGGTGCACGTGAACTTCTTGCAAAAATCTGAGTTCTTTATATACTTCGAACTTCTCTATTATTTTGAATTGAACTTCTTAGTCTTATTCTTAGAAAAAATATGTTTTCAAATAAGCATCAAACATTTTTTTAAATTGAACCTCACACATTTATTTTTCCTGGAAATGGAAAGAATTTGAGTTTTCCGTAAATATCAAACTATTTTTTATCTGATCTTATTTAATTTTATTCTTTAGTAACGAAGAGAAACTTGTCTTTCTTTATAAATATTGAACTTCTCTACTTTTATAATTCGGACTTCTTGGTTTATTTGAAACTAGTAGTGTAACCCACGCATTTGCGCGGCTAGATTTTTAGGTTGTTATGTTACTACTTTCACAAATATAAAATATTATTAGTTTGTTGTTCTAAATTTTTAATATTTTATAAACTTGTAGCCTAAATATACCATGTGAATACTTTTGTTACCTTAGCCATATATTGGAGCAATACGTACTATTTTAATTTCATTTGTTTATATAATATCATTGATTTAACGTTCAATATAAGAATGCTTGATGCAATATGTATACCTTGGGAAACAATTATTGAAGTTTAGTTTAAGTATTTTCATTAGTTGTATGGCTTTGTTGGTAAGGATTATGGTATGTCTATGTGAAAGGAAATATTGTGGTTAGTATCTTAGCTCATTATATAAACATAATAATATAAAGTCTCATTCTACTTTAGCATTCACTTGCGCCTTTTCAATCATTCATTTGTGCCCATCTTTCCATCGGAAACATAGTTAAAAACTAAAGAGTAGCTTCTACATAAATATTGCTTGTATGCACTTGTGTTTTTTCATTTTGGCAATTCCATCCCATAAAATATTAATGAATTCTCAGTAACAGATGGATTGAATAATTCTTAATATGTGCATAGGTATCTATTCTTGCTATAGAAGTTTCTATTTGTTTTAGTTTTTCACTTCTGTATTCAACTGTAATTCGGTTTGCTTGCATGACGCGGGATTTTTAGTTTTAATCTTCCATATTGTGCCATCATTTTTTCCTTCTGTTGGGCAGTATGCTTCTCTTTTGCATGAAACTTCAGATTATGTGTTTCTTTGATAAAATTTTGGATGATCGGGACTTTTCTTTACAATGCGCTTTACGTTTCTAAGATAACTTTTCATCTGATTCCAAGTCTCCCGAAAAGAATTATTCTTTTTGCTGTGGTGCAGTAAAATAAACTTTTACAGATTCAACCATGTAGAATTTTAGTTGATATCAAATTGTAGTTGAAGAATACTAAGCCCATAATTCATCCATCACCAATAGCATCTCAAGTGCATATGATCAATTACGGGGAGAAGCATTTTATGCATATGTAATATTTTCGTGGTACAATAGTTTCTATTTGTTTTAATTTTTATCTCCTCTATCCTACAATCATTCAGTTTGCTTGCATGGTGCGGGCTTTCATTTTTAGTTTTAATCTTCTATATCAATCACATCATTGTTTTCTATCTTGTGTTGTGCAGTATGTTTTGATTTCATGTGAACACTTTTATTCAGTGTATTTTCATTAAAAATTAGGAGGATCTGTTTTTCCTAACAATTTACTTTACGTTTCAATTATAACTTTACATCCGAAAAAATTCTCATGAAAATAAACTTTCTTTTCAACGTGGTGCATTTTTTTTTACAAATTCAATCACGTGGGATCTGAGTTGATATCAAAATGTAATTCTATGTGTTTTACTTCTATTTTTTTATTAATGATGCAAGTAAAATAGGCCCTAATTTTGGCGTATGTATCCTGCACATCATAAATTTGATGTAAACTTAGGTCAGTATGATTGATATGGTAAGAAAATATTCTTCATGCATAGGGTGCTCCATATGGGCGTGCTTCCCATGCATGTATCTATTGAAGCATGGTCCGATCAGTGTTAAAAAATAGAGTTAGGATAATACTGCTTTGAAGTACATGCAGAAATAAATTTTCATTTTTCTGTGGTGCAATAATTATTAATTTTTACAAATTCGAAGCGTATAGCATTTGATTTCATATCAAATTTTTATTTTGTGTTTTTTATTCCTATTTTGTATTAATCATGCAACTTAAAAAGGCCCTAATTTTTCCAATATGTATGTATGTATCCTGCACATAGTAAATTCTATTTGCATTGAGTTCAGTCTCATTGATTGATGTGATAAGAAAAAAATGCTTCATATGAACGTGATTCTCATGCATGTATCATTTGAAGCACAGTCCGATCAGTGGTAGGAAAGAAGTATTAAGAAATAGAGGTGTGATAATACTGCACACTGCTTTTACATACATGCAATTATGTTCAAATGAACATGTGGTGGGGTTCAAAAGAAAAGAAAAACATAGACAAAATGCCTCCGTTTTGGACTCCTCTGTTTTTCAGCATGGGTTCCATACTCCACTTAGGCTTTTGAACCACTACGACTCATTGCATGTGTATGATTTACATCTCCTACATGTACATCATTCCATCAGGCTTTTTGTGTGCCCTAAAAAAATCAGGCTTTTTGTGTTTTTCTCACAAAAATATTAGGCCTTCTGTGTCCAAAATATATAGCCATCCAGACTATATTTTTAAATCTTGAAATCTTGTCTGTTTATATCTGAAATAAATTGTTTGGATAATTTAACATATGTGAAGTAATGAAGCCGACATGGTTGACTTGCCGATGTCAACTCACCTAGAGTAAACTATATGTACAAAGGCTTCAAGAAAAATCTGTACGTACAAAGCTAGGTTTGATGCCGAGAGCAATCTGTACATACAAAGACAGGCTTGGTGCAATCAATCATCCAGCAACAAAGCATACACAAAAACTGTCTATGACCAAAGGCAAAGATTTAGTAGACTAAAGGGCACGTACATGTATTTATACACGGCCAAGCGCAGACCAAACAACCAACGATGTTTCCTAGTTTTACACGGACACGTGAATAATGCCGTGCTTGTCTCCAACATTGCCCTTTTTTACAAAAATTAATAATAATCAGAGATTGCCTTGTAGTACACGGTTCGCATCTCCAATACACGTTAATTCCAACCAACATATAGATCAACCTCTACCGTTCAAACATCTTTAACTATAGAGTGCTTAATCTTCACCGTTCGTTTTCTATCATTTTAATAATATAATAGATACTTTCTTTTTCCATTTGAACATCTAAATACACGGCGAACCTCTTTCAAAAGAATTTTTGAACTTTCCCGGGCCGAGCACTTGAACTTCTAGCAATAAAACTTTTAGACTGTGCCTTTTATTGTATTTTCTCGTATGAAACACACACCATGCAATACGTGAACTTCCGGCAGTTATCACTTCGGACTTCTCTTTATTTTTCTCGCAACATTTTTAGGCATTTTTTGTTGTCAGTGAAATGGCCTAGATGGTCCTTTTTTTCATTGATAAATTTCTGCAGTATATGGTACACGTGAACTTATGAATTTCTAAAACATGAACTTCACATTTATACCTAAAACATGAATTTCTATAACATAACGGTTAAGCTTTTGTTTCGACCAACATGCACAATTTTGTTTTAACCGTTCTTCAGAATAAGAATATTTATACACCTCTGAAAAGTTGTTGAATAGGAGAAACTTTTGAATGTAGAGCATTTTTGTTTCAAAATGGTAATGGATTGAGAGAATTATTTTAATTCACACACAAAAAAGATTTTTGTGTGTGTTTTTGCACATGTAAAATTACGGTGAACCTCTCTCATAAGTTATTTTGAACTTCCTCGGTTCGACCACTTGAACTTCTAGCAACATTTTTTTAGTTTTTCCTTTTATTCTTTTTTTCTCTCACGAAACACACACCATGCAGTACGTGAACTTCAGGCTGTTATCAATTTGAACTTCTCTATGTTTCGCTTTTAGTAAGGGAATTTTTTGAGTTTTTTATAGACATTGAACCGCTCTAACTTTTTTATTTGAACTTCTTTTGTGTATGTTTATAAATGTGAAAATTGGAGTTTTGTTAGAAACTTCGAACTTCTTCATTATTTTGAATTGAACTTATTGGTTTTATTCTTTAGTAATAAAAAAATCTGATTTTTCAAATAAATATCAAACTGCTCCACTTTTTTCAAATCGAACATCTTGGTTTTATTCTCTATTAACGAGAGAACCTGAGTTTTATTATATACATTAAAGCACTCCCCTTTTTTAAATAGAACTTCTTAATTTCAATCTTTAGTATTGGGGAAAATATGAGTTTTTTATAAACATCAAACAACTTCATTTTTTAATTACGACTTCTTGGTGTTATTCATTAGTAACACGAAAAGTTCTAATTATGTAATAAATATCGAACTGCTCAATTATTTAAAGTTGAACTTCTAGGTCTTATTTTTAAAAGAGGGAAATATTTTTTATAAACTTTTTGAATTGTTCAGTTTTTTCAATTTGACCTTCTTGGTATTGTAATAATCATTGAACTTACCCATTATTTAAATTTGAACCTCTAGGTTTTTTTGTAGAGCGGGGTAATTCCATTTTCACTATAAGTTTTGAGCTACTCTATTTTTTTATTTGGCCTTCTTGCATTATTCTTTAGTAACAGAAAAAAAATCCTAATGTAGTAATAAGCAGTGAACTGCTCCGTTATTTATATTTGAACTTCTTGGTTTATTATTTAGTGACCGAAGAAATCCGGCTTTTGTAATTAGCATCGAACCACCCCGCTACTTAGATTTGAACCTGTAGGTTTTTTTAAACATGGAAAATCCATTTTTATAAAAAAATGAACTGATCTGTGATTTTAATTTGACCTTCTTGGGTTTTCTTTGAAACATCAAAAATATGTTTTTACACAAATACAAACAAATAGCCACTTTTGGCAAGTGTTTTAAAAAAGGCACGAATACATAATGTAATTGTGAAGAATGTGTGCGTTCTAGGAAAAGCATCAAAAAGTTGGCTTGCTTGTTTTCTCACACATCCACGCAAGGGTAAATCCATCCAGAGGACATTGGCTGAACGCGGCCTCACGAGAAGCAAACACTGCAGCCTACCAACAACACTGATCCCCACGAATGGCGACCATCTTCCACACGAACGGCGACAACCCTGTTCTCTCCACCTCATGTGACCTTCTCCGTGCCGCGTGGTGTGACCTTCTTCCTCCCTCTGTTCATGTGGGTAGCGGGCAGCAGAGCAGCAGATAGGATGCTGGAGACACAAACTTTTTTAGCATAACCGAGAAAAAAAGCACAAAACAACTAAATAGATGGAAATCAAACAAAACAAGCTGCCAGCTAAATAGAGGGACCAATAGATGTTGGGTTCTGCTATGAAGCAACTAGTAGTACTGGTGAAGGGCTCATTAAGAAGGACAGGCCCTGTGTATAGAACACAGATGGAAATTAGTTCTATAATTATATGTTGGGTCGTTTTGCTTACTCTACAAGAATAATAATATTAAACACACAGAGACACAGACACATCGAGTCTATCCATCCGCCAATATTTCCACAAATGATACTACATCTAATCTCAACTGATTATGTAGTGGCACCATATCAATAAAAGATAAAGATGTGATCGGTATGTGTGCACAGGCACGACAGCTCGCCACGACAGTGGAAGATGAGTTGCACTAACATTAATCAAGTTGGCGTGCTGAAAATCAACACAGTGGACTACAGCCATACTAATTACTACAGAAAATGTTCAAGAACAATTGACCATGTGCAGCCATACTATTCTTTTGTGGCATAAACACAAGCAGCTTAGAGGCATACTTTTTGTTCTTACTCGATGACCTACAGAGCATGTAGAAAAAATGGGACACCTAGGGGAAGGACTAATCAGTATTGAGCTTGAGCGACCATCTGAGCAATAAATCCAACAGTGGCAGACGCATACATCTGGCTACGCTACACCTCAAGGGAAATCACATCACATGCTGAATAGCATCCCAACAACAACAAGTTTCAGTCAGTATAGGGCATTCTAACATTATGTAAACTGTCACCCCTCAAATGTTCATATAGAAAATCTTCCTCTCATTCAGGACCACCTTAGCACCATGGGATGTATGTGTTTTAGCATAGGGCACTGTCAGTGAATTTTAAAGACAACGAAATGCATCATTGTAGCATGATAGTAGAGATTCTGAACTGAATCAATATGCGTGTAACAAGAAATACTTGAAGAAAGAAGTGGCATACTGCATTGCATTAGTGTGCCTAATAGGAAGTTGACCGAAGTTCAAATACTGCATTGTATTAGTGTGGCATACTACATTTGCAAAAATTATATTTTAAAGATAGGTGTTCCTTGCTCCTAGTTTGCTGTGACAGACTATGCACATGCCATAAGCATCATAAAAGGGGCGGCAAAGCTTGTGTTTTTCAAAGAAAAAAAGGCCTGCACTTTTTCATTCTGAAGCCCGAATGCTCCATCCAAGTGACACTGACCTTTAAAATTTGAAGCCATCCTCTGACTATTGTAATGCGCACCGCCAGGTCCATAACAAAGGAAGCCTGCATTTTTCACATATCGTTAACATGCAGTTCAACGCTGCTCAAAGCCTCAAACGAATTCATCCATCACATATTAAAACTATCCTCAAGTTCATTTGTGAGAAGCCAAAAAACCAGAGCTGACTATAATTGGTGGCACCAACTGCAGGTCGAAACCTCCTGTAGCTGCAGGTCAAGACCACCCATCTAATCCCAGGATTAGTACTCCGGTTTGACCTTCCACGAACTGCCTCCTTTTTTGTTCCAACTTCTTGAGTCGACCTACCACGAACTTTGTGTTTGACTTGCTGATGAGTGTAATCCGGGAGGAGCAGACCACCGCGGCTGCCGGTGACGCAGGGGGTAGTCAGGAGGTATTGCAGTAGTTGTGAGGGAAGCCGGTCAGAGGAGGATCCGTCGTGGAGCAGAGCAGTGGGGAGTGACCTGTCAGTGAGGAGTAGCAGCGAGGGGGGTAGCCATCATGGCAGCAGAAGGAAGGGAGAAGCCATGGTGGCTACGACGGCAACCAGTGAAAGAGGAAGATGGTAGCGGCACGAGGGGAGGAAGATGGCGGCGGCATATGGGGAAGGGGTGTAGGGGAAGCTGTTGGGGAATGTAGTAATTTCAAAAAAATTCCTACGCACACGCAAGATCATGGTGATGCATAGCAACGAGAGGGGAGAGTGTAGTCTACGTACCCTCATAGACCGAAAGCGGAAGCGTTAGCACAACGCGGTTGATGTAGTCGTACGTCTTCACGATCCGACCGATCACGTACCGAACGCACGGCACCTCCGAGTTCTGCACACGTTCAACTCGATGACGTCCCTCGTACTCCGATCCAGCCGAGTGTTGAGGGAGAGTTTCGTCAGCACGATGGCGTGGTGACGATGATGATGTTCTACCGACGCAGGGCTTCGCCTAAGCACTGCTACGATATGATCGAGGTGGATTATGGTGGAGGGGGGCACCGCACACGGCTAAGAGATCAATTGTTGTTTCTATGGGGTGCCCCCTGGCCACGTATATAAAGGAGTGGAGGAGGGGAGGGGCCGGCCCTCTCTATGGTGTGCCCTAGGGGAGTCCTACCAAGTAGTAGGAGTAGGAGAGAAGGAAAGGGAAGGGAAAAGGAGAAGGAAGGAAGGGTGCGCCCCTCCTCCCTAGTCCAATTCGGACCAGCCCATGGGGAGGGGTGCAGCCACCCTTTGAGGCCTTTCTCTCCTTTCCCGTATGGCCCAATAAGGCCCATATACTCCCCGGCGAATTCCCGTAACTCTCCGGTACTCCGAAAAATACCCGAATCACTCGGAACCTTTTCGAAGTCCGAATATAGTCGTCCAATATATCAATCTTTATGTCTTGACCATTTCGAGACTCCTCGTCATGTCCCCGATCTCATCCGTGACTCCGAACTCATTCGGTACATCAAAACATATAAACTCATAATATAACTGTCATCGTAGCGTTAAGCGTGCGGACCCTACGGGTTCGAGAACTATGTAGACATGACCGAGACACGTCTTCGGTCAATAACCAATAGCGGAACCTGGATGCTCCTATTGGCTCCTAAATATTCTACGAAGATCTTTTATCGGTCAGACCGCATAACAACATACGTTGTTCCCTTTGTCATCGGTATGTTACTTGCCCGAGATTCGATCGTCGGTATCTCAATACCTAGTTCAATCTCGTTACCGGCAAGTCTCCTACTCATTCCGTAATACATCATCCCGCAACTAACTCATTAGTTGCAATGCTTGCAAGGCTTATAGTGATGTGCATTACCGAGAGGGCCCAGAGATACCTCTCTGACAATCCGAGTGACAAATCCTAATCTCGAAATACGCCAACCCAACAAGTACCTTTGGAGACACCTGTAGAGCACCTTTATAATCACCTAGTTACGTTGTGACGTTTGGTAGCACACAAAGGTTTCCTTCGGTAAACGGGAGTTGCACAATCTCATAGTCATAGGAACATGTATAAGTCATGAAGGAAGCAATAGCAACAAACTAAATGATCAAGTGCTAAGCTAACGGAATGGGTCAAGTCAATCACATCATTCTCCTAATGATGTGATCCCGTTAATCAAATGACAACTCATGTCTATGGTTAGGAAACATAACCATCTTTGATCAACGAGCTAGTCAAGTAGAGGCATACTAGTGACACTCTGTTTGTCTATGTATTCACACATGTATTATGTTTCTGGTTAATACAATTCTAGCATGAATAATAAACATTTATCATGATATAAGGAAATAAATAATAACTTTATTATTGCCTCTAGGGCATATTTCCTTTAGTCTCCCACTTGCATTAGAGTCAAGAATCTAGATCACATCGCCATGTGATTTAATACCAATAGTTCACATCACCATGTGATTAACACCCATAGTTCACATCGACATGTGACCAACACCCAAAGGGTTACTAGAGTCAATAATCTAGTTCACATCTCTATGTGATTAACACCCAAAGAGTACTAAGGTGTGATCATGTTTTGCTTGTGAGAGAAGTTTAGTCAATAGGTCTGCCACATTCAGATCCGTACATATTTTGCAAATTTCTATGTCAATGATGCTCTGCACGGAGCTACTCTAGCTAATTGCTCCCACTTTCAATATGTATCCAGATTGAGACTTAGAGTCATCTGGATCAGTGTCAAAACTTGCATCGACGTAACCCTTTACGACGAACCTTTTGTCACCTCCATAATCAAGAAACATATCCTTATTCCACTAAGGATAATTTTGACCAATGTCCAATGATCTACTCCTAGATCACTATTGTACTCCCTTGCCAAACTCAGGGCAGGGTATACAATAGGTCTGGTACACAACATGGCATACTTTATAGAACCTATGGCTGATGCATAGGCAATGACTTTCATTCTCTCTCTATCTTCTGCCGTGGTCGGGTTTTGAGACTTACTCAACTTCACACCTTTGTAACACAGGCAAGAACTCCTTCTTTGACTGTTCCATTTTGAACTACTTCAAAATATTGTCAAGGTATGTACTCATTGAAAAAACTTATCAAGCATCTTGATCTATCTCTATAGATCATGATGCTCAATATGTAAGCAGCTTCGCCGAGGTCTTTCTTTGAGAAACTCCTTTCAAACATTCCTTTATGCTTTGCAGAATAAATCTACATTATCTCCGATCAACAATATGTCATACACATATACTTATCAGAAATGATGTACTGCTCCCACTCACTTTCTTGTAAATACAGGCTTCACCGCAAGTCTGTATAAAACTATATGCTTTGATCAACTTATCAAAGCGTATATTCCAACTCCGAGATGCTTGCACCAGTCCATAGATGGATCACTGGAGCTTGCATATTTTGTTAGTACCTTTAGGATTGACAAAACCTTCTGGTTGCATCATATACAACTCTTCTTTAATAAATCCATTAAGGAATGCAGTTTTGTTTATCCATTTGCTAGATTTCATAAAATGTGGCAATTGCTAACATGATTCGGACAGACTTAAGCATAGATACGAGTGAGAAACTCTCATCGTAGTCAACACCTTGAACTTGTCGAAAACCTTTTTGCGACAATTCTAGCTTTGTAGATAGTGACACTACTATCAGCGTCAGTCTTCCTCTTGAAGATCCATTTAATATCAATGGCTCACCGATCAATGGGCAAGTCAATCAAAGTCCATACTTTGTTCTCATACATGGTTCTCATATCAGATTTCATGGCCTCAAGCCATTTCGCAGAATCTGGGTTGTTCATTGCTTCCTCATAGTTCGTAGGCTCATCATGGTCAAGTAACATGACCTCTAGAACAGGATTACCGTACCACTCTGGTGCGGGTATCACTCTGGTTTACCTACGAGGTTCGGTAGTAACTTGATCTAAAGTTACATGATCATCATCATTAGCTTCCTCACTAATTGGTGTAGTAGTCATAGGAACAGATTTCTGTGATGAACTACTTTCCAATAAGGGAGCAGGTACAGTTACCCCATCAAGTTCTACTTTCCTGCCACTCACTTCTTTCGAGAGAAACTCCTTCTCTAGAAGGATCCATTCTCAGCAACGAATATCTTGCCTTCGGATCTGTGATAGAAGGTGTACCCAACATTTTCTTTTGGGTATCCTATGAAGACGCACTTCTCCAATTTGGGTTTGAGCTTATCAGGTTGAAACTTTTTCACATAAGCATTGCAACCTCAAACTTTAAGAAAAGACAGCTTAGGTTTCTTGCCAAACCATAGTTCATATGGTGTCGTCTCGACGGATTTAGATGGTGCCCTATTTAATGTGAATGTAGCTGTCTCTAATGCATAACCCCAAAACGATAGTGGTAAATTGGTAAGAGACATCATAGATCACACCATATCTAATAAAGTACGGTTACGACGTTCGGACACACCATTACGCCGTGGTGTTCCAGGTGGCGTGAGTAGTGAAACTATTTCACATTGTTTTAACTAAAGCCCAAACTCGTAACTCAAATATTTTACTTCTACGATCATATCGTAGAAACTTTTATTTTTGTTACGATGATTCTCCACTTCACTCTGAAATTCTTTGAACTTTTCAAATGTTTCAGACTTGTGTTTCATCAAGTAGATATACCCATATCTGCTCAAATCATCTGTGAAGGTCAGAAAATAACGATACCCGCCGCGAGCCTCAACACTCATTGGACTGCATACATCAGTATGTATTATTTCCAATCAAGTTTGTTGCTTGCTCCATTGTTCCGGAGAACGGAGTCTTAGTCATCTTGCCCATGAGGCATGGCTTGCAAGTATCAACTGATTCATAATCAAGTGATTCCAAAAACCCATCAGCATGGATTTTCTTCATGTGCTTTACACCAATATGACCTAAACGGTAGTGCCACAAATAAGTTGCACTATCATTATTAACTTTGCATCTTTTGGCTTCAATATTATGAAAATGTGTATCACCACAATCGAGATCCAACAAACCATTTTCATTGGGTGTATGACCATAGAAGGTTTTATTCATGTAAACAGAACAACAATTATTCTCTAATTTACATGAATAACCGTATTGCAATAAACATGATCCAATCATATTTATGCTCAATGCAAACACCAAATAACATTTATTTAGGTTCAACACTAATCCCGAAAGTATAGGGAGTGTGCGATGATGATCATATCAATCTTGGAACCACTTCCAACACACATCGTCACTTCACCCTTAACTAGTCTCTGTTTATTTTGCAACTCCCATTTCGAGTTACTACTCTTAGCAACTGAACCAGTATCAAATACCGAGGGGTTGCTATAAACACTAGTAAAGTACACATCAATAACATGTATATCAAATATAGCTTTGTTCACATTGCCATCCTTCTTATCCACCAAATACTTGTGGTAGTTCCGCTTCCAGTGACGAGTCCCTTTGCAGTAGAAGCACTCAGTTTCAGACTTGGGCTTTTTTCACTTGAGCAGCAACTTGCTTGCCGTTCTTCTTGAAGTTCCCCTTCTTCCCTTTGCCATTTTCTTGAAACTAGTGGTCTTGTCTACCATCAACACTTGATATTTTTCTTGATTTCTACCTTCGTTGATTTTTGCATCACGAAGAGCTTGGGAATCGTTTCCGTTATCCCTTGCATATTATAGTTCATCACGAAGTTCTACTAACTTGGTGATGGTGACTAGAGAATTCTGTCAATCACTATTTTATCTAGAAGATTAACTCCCACTTGATTCAAGCGATTGTTGTACCCGGACAATCTGAGCACATGCTCACTGCTTGAGCTATTCTCCTCCATCTTTTAGCTATAGAACTTGTTGGAGACTTCATATCTCTCATCTCGGGTTTTTACTTGAAATATTAACTTCAACTCCTGGAACATCTCATATGGTCCATGACGTTCAAAACATCTTTGAAGTCCCGATTCTAAGATGTTAAGCATGGTGCACTAAACTATAAAGTAGTCATCATATTGAGCTAGCCAAACATTCATAATGTCTGTATCTGCTCCTGCAATAGGTCTGTCACCTAGCGGTGCATCAAGGACATAATTCTTCTGTGCAGCAATGAGGATAAACCTCAGATCACGGATCCAATCCGCATCATTGCTACTAACATCTTTCAACTTAGTTTTCTCTAGGAACATATAAAATTAAACGGGGAGCAACATCGCGAGCTATGGATCTATAACATAGATATGCTAATACTAGCAGGACTAAGTTCATGATAAATTAAAGTTCAATTAATCATATTACTTAAGAACTCCCACTTAGATAGACATCCCTCTAATCATCTAAGTGATAACGTGATCCATATCAACTAAACCATAACCGATCATCACGTGAAATGGAGTAGTTTTCAATGGTGAACATCATTATGTTGATTATATCTCCTCAGACTTGCGACGCTTGAGTCAGATTCCTCCTCAGACTCCACCTCCGCCTCTTCAGAAGCCGACTCCTCCTCTGAATCCATTTCCTTGCCAACAAACGCACGTGCCTTGCCAGATGATCTCTTCTTGTGTGATGTAGACTTTGAGGAAGACTTGGAAGAAGACTTTGGGTATTTCTTCTTCTTCTTCTTGTCGTCAGAGTCATATTCCTTGCTCTTCTTCTTCTTTTTGTTCTCATTGTCCCACTGTGGACACTCAGAGATGAAGTGGCCAAGTTTCTTGCACTTGTGACATGTTTTCTTCTTGTAGTCATGAGCAGGAGCTTCATCATTCCTTGAACTTGATCGGGAAGACTTTCTGAAGCCTTTCTTCTTGGTGAATTTTTGGAACTTCTTGACAAGCATAGCAAGTTCCCTTCCAATGTCTTCAGGGTCATCAGAACTGCTGTCAGATTCTTCTTCAGATGAGGAGACAGCTTTTGCCTTCAAGGCACGAGTTCGCCCATAGTTTGGACCGTAGATCTCTCTTTTCTCCGAAAGCTGAAACTCATGTGTGTTGAGCCTCTCAAGTATGTCAGATGGTTCGAGTGTCTTGAAATCAGGACGTTCTTGGATCATCAGGGCCAGGATGTCAAAAGAACTATCAAGTGATCTCAGCAGCGTCTTGACGATTTCGTGTTTGGTAATCTCAGTGGCGCCGAGGGCTTGAAGCTCATTTGTGATGTCAGTAAGTCGGTCAAATGTGTGCTGGACATTCTCATTGTCATTTCGCTTGAAGCGCTTGAAGAGGTTGTGAAGAACACTGATTCTCTGATCTCTCTGGGTTGAGATGCCTTCATTGACCTTGGAGATCCAGTCCCAGACCAGCTTGGATGTCTTCAAAGCACTCACACAGCCATACTGTCCTTTGGTCAGATGACCACAGATGATATTCTTGGTAGTAGAGTCCAGTTGAACGAATTTCTTGACATCAGCAGCAGTGACACCTTCTCCAGCCTTGGGAACGCCGTTCTCGATGACATACCATAGGTCGACATCAATGGCTTCAAGATGCATACGCAACCTATTCTTCCAGTAGGGATATTCAGTTCCATCGAAGACAGGGCACGCAGCGGAGACTTTAATTATCCCTGCAGTCGACATAGCTAAAACTCCAGGTGGTTAAACCGAATCACACAGAACAAGGGAGCACCTTGCTCTGATACCAGTTGAAAGTGCGTTATATCGACTAGAGGGGGGGTGAATAGGCGATTTTTATGAAAGTCTTCAGAACATGGGAGTTTTGAAGACAAACGATAAAATTAAACCTATTACCATGCAGCGGAAGGTAGGCTACACTAGGCAAACCATAGTCAAGTATTCAATGAAGTGAAAGCACAAAGACTAATAGCAGCTAGGCAGTAAGGATCAGGTAGGAAGATATTGTGAAGCCAAACAGAACACGCAGTCACTCAGTGAAGACAAATGATAGAGCAAACATACAATGACTTCACAAGGAGTAACAATAAGTAAAGTGAAGTGAAGATGAAACCAGTGACTCGTTGAAGACAATGATTTGTTGGACCAGTTCCAGTTGCTGTGACAACTGTACGTCTGGTTGGAGCGGCTAGGTATTTAAACCTTAGGACACACAGTCCCGGACACCCAGTCCTGAACACGCAGCTTAGGACACCCAGTCCTCACCGTATTCTCCTTGAGCTAAGGTCACATAGACCTCGCCCAATCACTCTGGTAAGTCTTCAAGGTAGACTCCCAAACCTTCACAGACTTCGTTCACCGGCAATCCACAATGTCTTTTGGATGCTCAGAACGCGACGCCTAACCGACTGGAGGATGCACAGTCCTCAAGTGTAATAAGTCTTCAGATCACACAGACAAGAAGACTTAAGTGATGCCCAATTCTCTCTGGCTCTGGGTGGTTAGGGCTTTATCCTCGCAAGGAATTCTCTCTCAAAGGCTTCAAGGTGGGTTGCTCTCAAACGACAAAAGCCGTACTCTCAATCTGAGCAGCCAACCGTTTATGGTTGTAGGGGGTGGGCTATTTATAGCCACTTGGCAACCCGGCCTGATTTGTCCGAAATGACCCTGGGTCACTAAGGAACTGACACGTGTCCCAATGGTCAGATTTCAAACTCACATGGCAACTTTACTTGGGCTACAAGCAAAGCTGACTTGTCCGACTCTGGACAAGATTCGCTCTCATTGTCTTCACTCGAAGACATAGGTTTTTTTGGTTTAGGTTTAGGCATCACTTCAGTCATTCTCACTGGTTCTCTTAGACCACACTTAACAGTACGATGGTTCCTATGACAACACAAAAGAAAAAGAACTATGAAAGATCTAAGTCTTCGAGCTCCATAGGCTTCATATCGTGTCTTCTCTTGTCATAGTCTTCAATGTGAATATCTTCATATACCACCTTTGACTTCAATGTCTTCATACATTTTTGGGGGTCATCTCTGGTAGTAAAACGGAATTAATGAGGGACTTCTACTAGTGTTATCCTACAATTCTTACAAACACATTAGTCCCTCAACTAGGTTTGTCGTCAATACTCCAAAACCAACTAGGGGTGGCACTAGATGCACTTACAATCTCCCCCTTTTTGGTGATTGATGACAAACTAATTGAAGTTTTCAACGGGGAATATAATCTGTGAAACTGTAAAGGATAAGAAATTGTCTTCATAAGTTGCAAGGGCTCCCGCTGAAGATGTGCATATAAGTTAATTTGCTTTTGGAATGCAAATGCACATGGCAGGTGGTACTTGTGGAGATCCACTTCAACTTATGATGACAATCCACTATGCATGTGAAAGTATATGAAGATAATGCCATGCATAATGGAAAATGGACGTCTACAGAATGAGCTAAGTGCGGAATTTATCGTCGCACATGCAGAATTTATCTTCGCAAAACAAGGTGGCGAATAGGTAGCAGACGACCATCTAGTTTAAGTGTTACAACTCATAAGAACCAAATGTAGCAAAAAAAAACAAGAGTTGTAAGCACAAAGCAAAATATAAGGCACCCGCCCATATGAACCCGCTTGAAGACTATCAATCTCATATGCTTCTCCCCCGTTTGTCAGTAATGACCAAAAAGGTTTGAAGACATAGAGCCTCTACTCGTTCCCATGAGGAGTAGGTGAAGTAGCAGGGTTGTTGGTGTTGTTTGGCGGTGCAGAAGAGCTTGGAGGTGCTGAAGCAGGTGGCGGTGAAGTAGCATCGTCTTCTTCCTCAATGATTCTGGCAGTCACTGTGGCAGCAGAGGAAGAGAACTCAGAGTCTTCAAGGGATGGAGTTCCTAGCAGCACAGCCCTTCGAGGAGGTGTGGAGTCAAACTTGAATCTCTCAGTGAAGCCATCCTCTTGAAGATCAGCTTCAGAAAGCATCATCGTTAGCCCTTTCCATGTGCGGCGACAGGTTTCATGGGCAACGAAAGCATTCTTAGTGGCAAGATTTCGAGTGCGATTCACATCCACCAAGAGGCTTTTCATCTGACGCTTCAGCCAGTCATGATGCCTATCTTGTTTCTGATGTAGGGCCACAAGAAGCTCTCGGTCGTTGAGAACACGAGTGCGCTTCTTGGGTCTTGAAGTAGTGGCACTATCAGTGGCTTCAGTTGAAGTAGGGTGTGGTGCACGTGTAGTGCCAGCCAAAGGATACACCCGAGAAACTGCTTCAACGCCTTCAACGTTCTGAGTAAAACTCTGATGTTCTGCATTCTGAAGACTTTGAGGTTGCTTGGCAGGCTCAGAATATATGGCTTCAATAGACATGTCCACGTCAGGCAAGAAGATCCGATGGTTGCGAGCTGAGGGCTGATAAGAGATGGCGGAGTGTAGCTTGATCAGCCGCATGACCCAAGGGGCGTAGAACTTCAAACCAAACAGATCAATGCCTGATGCAGCAAGTTGGCGTATGAAGAAGTCCTGTGCATTGAAGCATTTGCCATGAAGTATATAGAAGACCAAAGTCTTCATTGCACCCTGAAGCTTGGCATTTGGAGAGTGCCCTTTGATAGGCCATAGAGTCCGCCTGATGATGTGATAGATTGTTCTGGGCAGGTACTCAAGGTCTTCAATGAAGAACTCTGTGGGATACGCAACATCTTGAGGCAATGGCTTCATCATGCTGAGCATTTGACTCATATTAGGTTATGGCCGCTGAAAGATGCTCTCAATAGCTTCAGCATGCAGCTGACAGCCTTGCTCGAAGAGATCGCCAGGAGTGGGCATGCCAGTGAGCTCAATGATGTCAAATGCATTGGCTTCGTGATGGACGTTGCCAGTCATCCACTCCAGGACCCAAGTCTTTGGATCTCTACTGTATCCTTTGATGTGAAGTGTGGCATAGAATTGTAGCAGCAGTTCTTCATTCCAATGCTCTTCAGCAGTAACAAATTGCAGCAGACCCACTTGCTTGAAGCAATCCAACGCTTCTTCTAGACAGGGCAGACCAGCTATAGCTTCAACGTCAAGGCGCTTGTGTGGGAAGATGCGACCTTGGTTGTAAAGAATGCAAGAGTAATAGCTTTGCTGAGGATAGCTCCAGAACCTATCAGATGATATCCTTTCCCTTGAGTAGGGGTTCCTGGAGCTATCGAAGAACGTGTTGTCTGCCCTGAAGCCATTGATGTTGAAGGAGCCAGGTGCTGATGCAGGACCTGGAAACCTTGGCAGTCTTGGGATTGGCTTCTGGACCTGAGGCCTGTGCTCAACATGATAGTTGAATTGGGGACCGGCAGCAGACTTAGGAACATAAGTGGCGGGATCAGTGGCTTCGCTGTCTTCTGAAGCTTTTGCTGGGGAGGGCTCCACATTAGTTTCGTTGTTGGTTGTGGCAGCCTCAAGATTTGCATCCTCCGCTTGACTTCCTGGAGGGTCTGTCACAGGCACGTTCTCCTGGAGAACTGCTTCTTGGTGGAGCAGGGGAGTGGGATCTTGTGGTACTACTTCTTCTGCGGCTGATGCAGCCGGAATGTCTTCAGCAGAGACTTGAGGCCTTGGACCTTTGCGAAGCCCGCGGAACGCAGACGACGCCTGTGGAGGTGGAGTGGGTTGGGCCTCATAGTCTTCTTCCTCTTGTGGGCGATCCGCCCATGAAGCATCCTGTGCAATTGGTGTCAGTGGACGACCAATGCTGATGATTTTGCTGTTTTCTAATTGAGGAAGGGCTGCATCATCTTCTACATTGTCATGATGACCAATGTCTTCAGCAGTGATGGGATCAGCTGCTGGAATGTCTTCATCTTCAGGAGCCTCTGTGGAAGCAGGCTCATGAACTGTCAGTTGACGTTCTGCGTCAGGATGAACCATAGAAATGGGTTCAACTATCAAGGGCTCTGTGGGAGCAGCCCAAGCTTTCTTGGTTTTTGCTTTTTCTTGGTGGGGGCAGTCAGAGAGGCTTCAGAGTGTTTCCTCTTCCTGACTTCAGCCTCAGCAGTTCTTGTCTTCTTGAGCTCTGAAGTTGTTGACCGGCTCTTTGGCTTCAAGCCAGTCATTCTTGTTGGGAAGACAATCGGAACTGCTTCTTGCCTTGGTGCATCAGATTCAGCCGTAGCAGGCTTCTTCTTCTTCTTCTTTGCGGCCATCCTGGGGTCGATGCCAGGACGCCCAAATGCCTTGCGCTTCTCAGCCTCATTATAGGCTTGCACACATCTGTCAGCCAGAGTCTTCATGCGCTCACACGAACCTTGAGCTTCTGCACGCTTCTTCACAAAGGCTTCCTTGAGCTCGTGCATCATTGTCTTGAAGTTCTTCACTTCTTGCACGCTGAGCTTGGCCATATGCTTCTTGAACTGAGCCTTTTCATAGTCAATTTTCTGCTTCAGCTCAACAATGCACTGGGCAATAGCAAGTTCTGAAGCAATGGCGCCTTGGAAGGCGACACTGAGGCCAATGGGTAGCTGCAGATCTTCAAAGCTGATGTTTGGCGTGTCAAACCACTCGTCAATGAAGTTGTGGGTGATGGTGACATCAAAGAGAGGCAGATCATTGAAGATTTCTGCTTCTTCTTTGCTCTTGATGAGTTTCTCAAGAGCGTCATCGGCAAGATCTTCATCACTTGACAGATCAATGTCGTCATTGCGCAGTATGGCAGCAGCTGTGAGCTCTTTGCCAGTGTGAGACAGAGGCATCTTGGCCTTCTGGTGCTTTGAGACGCGTGATATGTCTTCAGACTGCACACTGTCTTCAGGAGGTTCAGTCGCCAATGGCTTCGCCTTTGAGATTTTTGGTGAAGGGGCCGGCTTTGAAGCTTTTGGCTTCTTCAACTGCTTTGGCTTCGGCACTGCAGGCACGTCATCAGACTCGGTGTCAGCCGCAGGCTCATTCACTGCAGTCCCTTGAACCAAGATGTAGGTGATGAGGCCTTCAAGGTTGGCATACGGACCGATGACATTGGGTTCTGCTTCTCGTGTGCCATCTGCCCTTGGTGCTGAGGGACCAGGGTTGAAGTCTAACCCAAATTTCTTCTTGTTCTGCTTCGCTGAGTTTTGGGCAAACTGGAATTTGCGCTTGAACTGATTGTCGTCACGACACCAGAGTAGTGACGACGGATGTGCATCATCAGGCTGTGGCCCACGGACCATGCATGGACAGAAGCTTTGGGCAATTGCTTCATCTCTGGACTTGGGTAGAAGGTTCTTGTATAAGATGTCCCCCCATGGTCTTTTGATGGCACTTTTCTCAGCATACTCTTGGGTTGTGAAGCGGTATTTGAACCATTGTTCTGCCCAATAGCGTCGAATCCATTGGATTCGGGTCTTGCGCTGACTATAATCCTCTTCAGGATCTGTCTTATACATTTCTGCGAGTTCATCAGGCAGATCTCTGGATGTTCCGCCACGACGTTGTCTGCCCCCCTTCCTTGCTGCTTTCTCTGAAGCCATAAACTTTAACTTGAAAGGCTTCAAGACGTTCAAAGGCTTCAAAGGTTTTCTCTTGCTATACCAACAGGAACTGGCTTCGGGAGAATTGATGTGATGCTGTAAGAATTCTGCAAATGAATGCAGACTATGAGAACCGAAGGATTCTCCCACGGACATGTACCTGTGACAGCATTAAGGTGAGAGGGAAGGGGAAGAGGTCATATGCATTCTCAGAAGATTTAGAAGATAAATCAGTTTAGAAGACATTGACCTCATCGTGCGAAGACATTCACTCATAGATAAGAAGTTGGTTCCATATTTGTACGAATCCACAGATCAGTACAAGTGAGGAATCTAACTACTTTGTGAAGCACAAGTGAATATACTAGGCATGTTATGAGATGCAGTATGAGAGAGATCTAGCTTGTGTGAACAGAAATTGCTAGTGGTAGAAGGTGACAGATCAATAGGATCAACGGTGCTGTAAAAGGGAGTTTTATTTACCACACTGAGAACTGCTAGACGGAGTGATAGATGAGGCCGAGCAGTTCACTCTTCCGTGCCCTAACTTGGCGACGGAGGAGACCTACGGTGACGGCGGCGAGGAAGATGTTCGTGGTCGGCATGAAGACAGCGTCGGAGAGGTTGCGGCAGCGAAGCGCTTCGTTGCCGGCGTCGTCGAGAGCTAGCAGTGGCGCTAGGGTTCGTGCGAGGGTGGAAGAAGAGATAATTACCGCTGTGAGTGTGCATGTATAGGCACAGGGGCGGCACTGTGCTATTACACAGGTGCCCCTGGCGATTCGCATCTGAGGAACACGTGGCCAGTATGCGGAATTTTGGGGTTTGTTCCACGTCCCACGCATGCCTGGATTGTCGGGTGGTCGTTCCTACTTCTCCGGATTTCATGTGGAGGAATGAGCATTGAAAACGAACTTAATGGTTGTCTCTGTATCTTCTGCTGACAAGGACACAGCGAAGACATTCGACAGTTTCAATAGAATGCATATGACTTGAAGAGATAGAGTTTGAGATAGAAAGCATAGAGAAGTTGGGGTCCGATCACATTCACTTAGTTCAAAAGATTCAACACGAAGACATAGCTATAAGTGAATGCTTTAGAGGACAGAACACTAGCATATATATATATATATAATCAACATAGTGAAGATAATCATGAAAATATGTTGAGTTCGAAGCCAAACCAAATGTGAAGACATTGAAAGGTAACGCCATGAGTGAAACACTTCAAAATAGAATGTTTGGTGGTGGCGTTACCCACCGTATAGGAAGTATTAGACCCAGACACAGCGCACAATTATCGTGGCGCTCCGAAGTCAAATTCCACGTTAATGTATTCACACTTAGAATGTATGTCTTCATTGATTGAAGATATACTTCACTTCGTGTGTTGCACATCTAAGTCATCAATATGCATAAGGGTTAGGATGTGTGCCTCATCACAGGACATTTGAGGATTCCAGGATATTTAGCTCACACCGTAACTTGCAAAACCTCTTCTCATCCAAGGGCTTGGTGAAGATATCTGCCAATTGCTCTTCAGTGTTGACGTGTATGATATCAATGTCTTACTTCACAACATGATCTCTGAGAAAGTGATGACGAAATTCAATGTGCTTTGTCTTCGAGTGCCGAACTGGGTTGTTGGCAATCTTGATGGCGCTTTCGTTGTCGCAATAAAGTGGCACTTCCTTCAAATGAATGCCATAGTCCTGGAGTGTTTGCTTCATTCACAGAAGCTGAGCGCAGCAAGATCCAGCAGCAATGTATTCAGATTCAGCAGTGGAGAGAGATACACAGTTCTGTTTCTTTGAAGACCAACATACAAGTGATCGTCCCAGAAAGTGACAGGTGCCTGATGTAGACTTGCGATCAACTTTGTCACCAGCATAATCAGCATCCGAGAATCCAACCAGATCAAACTCTGAGCCCTTTGGATACCATAATCCTAGAGTTGGGGTGTGAGCCAAATATCGAAGAATTCGCTTCACAGCTAAGTGATGCGACTCCTTTGGTGCCGCTTGAAATCGAGCACACATGCAAACACTAAGCATAATATCTGGCCTAGATGCACATAGATAAAGTAAAGAACCAATCATGGAGCGGTATACCTTTTGATCGAACTCTTTACCATTGTCGTCAGGACCCAGATGATGTTTGGCTGGCATTGGTGTTGTGAAGCCTTTGCAGTCTTGCATACCGAACTTCTTCAGGCAATCTTTGAGATACTTCTCTTGAGATATGAAGATGCCATTGCGTTGTTGTCGTATTTGAAGACCAAGGAAGAACTTCAGCTCCCCCATCATGGACATCTGATATTGCTCTTGCATCATATATCCAAACTCCTCACTGTACTTCTGATTGGTGCAGCCGAAGATAATGTCATCCACATATATTTGGCACACAAACAGTTCGCCATCATATGTCTTCGTGAAAAGAGTGGGATCTAGGGAACCAGGTATGAAGCCTTTGCTCTTCAGGAAGTATTTGAGTGTGTCATACCAGGCCCGAGGGGCTTGTTTGAGGCCATACAGTGCCTTGTTGAGCTTGTATACCATTTCAGGATGTTTTGGATTTTCAAAGCCAGGTGGTTGTGCAACATACACTTCTTCTTCAATCTTGCCATTGAGAAAGGCACTCTTCACATCCATTTGATATAGAAGTATGTTATGATGATTTGCATAGGCCAGCAGTATGAGTATGGCTTCAAGTCTAGCCACAGGAGCAAATGTTTCATCGAAGTCAATGCCTTCCACTTGAGTATATCCTTGAGCAACGAGACGAGCTTTGTTTCTGACAACTTGACCATGCTCATCTTGCTTGTTGCGGTATATCCATTTGGTGCCTATTATATTGTGCTTCCGTGGATCAGTATGCTTAACCAGTTCCCATACATTATTCAGCTCAAACTGTGGAAGCTCTTCTTGCATAGCTTGAATCCATTCAGGTTCCATGAAGGCTTCTTCAACTTTCTTGGGTTTTGATATTGAGACGAATGCGAAGTGCCCACAGAAATTTGCTAGCTGAGTTGCCCTTGAACGAGTGAGTGGACCAGGTGCATTGATGCTATCAATTGTTCTTTCAATCTGCACTTCATTTGCAACGCGAGGATGTACAGGGCGAAGACTTTGCTCTTGCTGTTCATTGTCGTTGTTGGAAGGAATGTCTTCAGGCTGAGCATTGTCTTCATGTTGATCAGGTGCTGAAATGATAAGTTCTTCTTCAGGATGAGCTTCAGAAGGTATAATTTCTCCAGTTCCCATTAGCTTGATCGATTCACTGGATGGAACTTCATCTAGCACATTTGGCAGCTGCTCTCTTTGTGAACCGTTGGTCTCATCGAACCGCACATCCACTGTTTCAATCACTTTGTAATGAAAGAGATTGAAGACTCTGTAGGAGTGCGAATCCTTTCCATATCCAAGCATAAAACCCTCATGTGCTTTTGGTGCAAACTTTGAGGTGTGATGTGGGTCTTTGATCCAGCACCTTGCGCCAAATACTCTGAAGTAACTGACATTTGGCTTCTTGCCAGTAAGGAGCTCATAAGATGTCTTGTTCAGTAGCTTGTGAAGATAAACACGATTGATTGTATGGCATGCAGTATCAATGGCTTCGGGCCAGAATTTTCTTGGGGTCCTGTATTCATCTAGCATCGTTCTGGCCATCTCAATTAGTGTTCTGTTCTTGCATTCGACGACGCCATTCTGCTGTGGCGTGTACGGGGCTGAGAATTCATGTGTGATGCCCAAGGTATCAAGATATGTATCAAGGCCAGTGTTCTTGAATTCAGTGCCATTGTCACTTCTGATGTGCTTTATCTTGGCCCCAAAATTGTTCATAGCTCGATTGGCGAAGCGTCTGAAGACATCCTGCACTTAAGTCTTGTAAAGGATTATGTGCACCCAAGTATATCTAGAATAATCATCAACAATAACGAAGCCATAGAGGCAAGCAGTAGTAGTTAGAGTTGAGTAATGAGTGGGACCGAAAAGATCCATGTGAAGCAGTTCAAAGGGTTGAGTGGTAGTCATGATTGTCTTCGAGGGATGTTTGGCCCTCGTCATCTTCCCTGCTTCACAGGCACCGCATAAGTGGTCTTTCTTGAACTTGACACCCTCGATGCCTATGACATGCTTCTTCTTCGCAAGGGTGTGGAGGTTCCTCATGCCAGCATGTCCAAGCCTCCGATGCCAGAGCCAGCATTCTGAAGCCTTTGCTAGAAGACATACTGCAAGCTGTGGCCCTGCTGAGAAATCTACCACGTACAAATCATCTTTCGATACCCTTCAAACACTAGAGACTTGTCAGATTCCATTAGTATAAGGCAACGATATTTTCCAAACATTACGATCATGTTCAAGTCACAAAGCATTGAGACAGACATTAAGTTGAAGCCAAGGGATTCAACAAGCATGACTTTATCCATGTGTTGATCCCTTGAGATTGCAACTCTACCTAGACCCAATACCTTACTTTTACCAATGTCAGCAAATGTGATGTGGCTCGTGTCGGATGGACGTAAGGTTGAGTCCATAAGAAGACTTCTTTTGCCAATCATGTGATTTGTACACCCACTGTCAATAATCCATTCTGAAGACGCTGGTGTCGTACCCTACAGTGCAGTTAGGGGGATAGGCTTCACCAAGAGCATTGTGAAGCAAAAACATCTGACGAACCAGTGGGTTATGAAAGCTTAGATCCAGGTGAGGACTAATAGGGAGAGTAGCAAGCGATTCAGGTACGAAGTACATAGTAAGACCATTTGGGCATTTGATCTTGCGCCCTACAAGATGTTTAAGGTCCCCAGCAGTAGCGTTAGACGATTTTGGTTTTCTGCTGGAGACCTTTCCCTGCAAAAGAGAGTTAAGCCTTCTTAACCACCCACATCTTCAAGGGTGGCTTAGAAGCAATAAGTCTAAGTGCAGCATTTGAGAGTTTTGGCTTTGAAGCCTTAGCAAACAGTCTTGCAGGCGGACAATAGTACTCATAAGAATAAGCAGAATAGTTCTTGGTCTTATGAACATGGCGGTTTGATGAACCGCTCTCATATTCATATGCCTGAGTATGGTTTCCCTGCAAAACATTTGCGTTAGTGCGACTCAGGTGAGTCCTCTGTTTGTATGAAGCCTTTGGACCGTATGAAGCCTTTGGTCTGAGGTTTGTCTTCTTCAAGTGAGTTGTCATGAAGACATTCACAGGAAGATTTTCCAGACACTTTTTCGGAACCCAGATCTTCTTCACAGGCGGTCCATTCCTGCAGTTAGTACTAATCTACCTGGCAAACACTTCACCATTCTGATTCTTAAACAGTATATAGTTTGCATCAAAGGATTCATTAATGATAATGGGGTTAGCACAAGTGAAGCCAGTTAAATTGGATGGATCTGCTGAAGGTTCCTTTGTAGCAACCCACATGGTTTTGGGGTACTGCTCTGGTTTCCAGTAAGAGCCATCTGCATTCATTTTCCTTACGAACCCAACACCCTCTTTCGTAGGGTTTCGGTTCAGAATCTGCTTTTTGAGGACATCACATAGTGTCTGATGCCCTTGAAGACTTTTGTACATCCCTGTTTCAAGCAATGTCTTCAACCTAGCATTCTCATCAGCAATAGCGGTGGTATTCTCAGCAGAGGGGTTAGTTACCGCATCAACAGTTGAAGATATTGCAACAGCAGTAGCAGTAGAACATTCAGCAACAGAAGTAGCATTATCACGCTCAATGCATTTAAGACATGGTGGTTCAAATCCTTCCTGAGCGGGACTGATCTGTTTGGCGCGAAGTGACTCGTTTTCCGTTTGAAGATCTTCATGAACCGCTCTCAATTTCTCAAGATCTTGCTTCCTTTGAAGATAATCATAGGAAAGCTTTTCGTGAGTTGTTGAGAGAGTTTCATGACGACTTTAAAGTTCCTGATACTTAACGTGAAGATTTTTTATGTCTTCAATTAAGGATTCAGATCGAGTCATTTCAACACCTAACAGATCATCGCTTCTGTCTAACAGTTTTTGAATGTGTTCCATAGCTTTCTGTTGTTCAGTTGCAAATTTAGCAAGTGTTTTGTAGCTAGGTTTTGAACCACAATCAGAGTCATCGTCACTAGATGTTTAATAGTGAGTAGTGCGTGTGTTTACCTTGGCACCGCGTGCCATGAAGCAGTAGGTAGAAGCGGAGTAGTCCTTGTCATTTGCATCGGTGTCGGTGATGAAGTCATTGTCTTCAGTGTTGAAGATGGACTTGGCAACGTATGCTGTAGCCAGACTTGCGACGCCTGAGTCAGATTCCTCCTCAGACTCCACCTCCGCCTCTTTAGAAGCCGACTCCTCCTCTGAATCCATTTCCTTGCCAACAAACGCACGTGCCTTGCCAGATGAGCTATTCTTGTGTGATGAAGACTTTGAGGAAGACTTGGAAGAAGACTTTGGGTATTCTTCTTCTTCTTCTTGTCGTCAGAGTCATATTCCTTGCTCTTCTTCTTCTTTTTGTTCTCATTGTCCCACTGTGGACACTCAGAGATGAAGTGGCCAAGTTTCTTGCACTTGTGACATGTTTTCTTCTTGTAGTCATGAGCAGGAGCTTCATCATTCCTTGAACTTGATCGGGAAGACTTTCTGAAGCCTTTCTTCTTGGTGAATTTTTGGAACTTCTTGACAAGCATAGCAAGTTCCCTTCCAATGTCTTCAGGGTCATCAGAACTGCTGTCAGATTCTTCTTCAGATGAGGAGACAGCTTTTGACTTCAAGGCACGAGTTCGCCCATAGTTTGGACCGTAGATCTCTCTTTTCTCCGAAAGCTGAAACTCATGTGTGTTGAGCCTCTCAAGTATGTCAGACGGTTCGAGTGTCTTGAAATCAGGACGTTCTTGAATCATCAGGGCCAGGATGTCAAACAAACTATCAAGTGATCTCAGCAGCGTCTTGACGATTTCGTGTTTGGTAATCTCAGTGGCGCCGAGGGCTTGAAGCTCATTTGTGATGTCAATAAGTCGGTCAAATGTGTGCTGGACATTCTCATTGTCATTTCTCTTGAAGCGGTTGAAGAGGTTGCGAAGAACACTGATTCTCTGATCTCTCTGGGTTGAGATGCCTTCATTGACCTTGGAGAGCCAGTCCCAGACCAGCTTGGATGTCTTCAAGGCACTCACACGGCCATACTGTCCTTTGGTCAGATGACCACAGATGATATTCTTGGTAGTAGAGTCCAGTTGAACGAATTTCTTGACATCAGCAGCAGTGACACCTTCTCCAGCCTTGGGAACGCCGTTCTCGACGACATACCATAGGTCGACGTCAATGGCTTCAAGATGCATACGCATCTTATTCTTCCAGCAGGGATATTCAGTTCCATCGAAGACGGGGCACGCAGCGGAGACTTTAATTATCCCTGCAGTCGACATAGCTAAAACTCCAGGCGGTTAAACCGAATCACACAGAACAAGGGAGCACCTTGCTCTGATACCAATTGAAAGTGCGTTATATCGACTAGAGGGGGGGTGAATAGGCGATTTTTATGAAAGTCTTCAGAACATGGGAGTTTTGAAGACAAACGATAAAATTAAACCTATTACCATGCAGTGGAAGGTTGGCTACACTAGGCAAACCATAGTCAAGTATTCAATGAAGTGAAAGCACAAAGACTAATAGCAGCTAGGCAGTAAGGATCAGGTAGGAAGATATTGTGAAGCCAAACAGAACACGCAGTCACTCAGTGAAGACAAATGATAGAGCAAACATACAATGACTTCACAAGGAGTAACAATAAGTAAAGTGAAGTGAAGATGAAACCAGTGACTCGTTGAAGACAATGATTTGTTGGACCAGTTCCAGTTGCTGTGACAACTGTACGTCTGGTTGGAGCGGCTAGGTATTTAAACCTTAGGACACATAGTCCCGGACACCCAGTCCTGAACACGCAGCTCAGGACACCCAGTCCTCACCGTATTCTCCTTGAGCTAAGGTCACATAGACCTTGCCCAATCACTCTGGTAAGTCTTCAAGGTAGACTCCCAAACCTTCACAGACTTCGTTCACCGGCAATCCACAATGTCTCTTGGATGCTCAGAACGCGACGCCTAACCGGCTGGAGGATGCACAGTCCTCAAGTATAATAAGTCTTCAGATCACACAGACAAGAAGACTTAAGTGATGCCCAATTCTCTCTGGCTCTGGGTGGTTAGGGCTTTATCCTCGCAAGGAATTCTCTCTCAAAGGCTTCGAGGTGGGTTGCTCTCAAACGACAAAAGCCGTACTCTCAATCTGAGCAGCCAACCGTTTATGGTTGTAGGGGGTGGGCTATTTATAGCCACTTGGCAACCCGGCCTGATTTGTCCGAAATGACCCTGGGTCACTAAGGAACTGACACGTGTCCCAACGGTCAGATTTCAAACTCACATGGCAATTTTACTTGGGCTACAAGCAAAGCTGACTTGTCCGACTCTGGACAAGATTCGCTCTCATTGTCTTCACTCGAAGACATAGGTTTTTTTGGTTTAGGTTTAGGCATCACTTCAGTCATTCAGACTGGTTCTCTTAGACCCCACTTAACAGTACGGTGGTTCCTATGACTCAACACAAAAGAAAAAGAACTATGAAAGATCTAAGTCTTCGAGCTCCATAGGCTTCATATCGTGTCTTCTCTTGTCATAGTCTTCAATATGAATATCTTCATATACCACCTTTGACTTCAATGTCTTCATACATTTTTGGGGGTCATCTCTGGTAGTAAAACTGAATTAATGAGGGACTTCTACCTGTGTTATCCTGCAATTCTTACAAACACATTAGTCCCTCAACTAGGTTTGTCGTCAATACTCCAAAACCAACTAGGGGTGGCACTAGATGCACTTACATCTGGGCACGGCAAACTTTGGCAACGGTGCATACTCAGGGAGAACACTTTTATCTTGAAATTTAGTGAGAGATCATCTTATAATGCTACCGTCAATTAAAGCAAGATAAGATGCATAAAAGATAAACAACACATGCAATCATAATATGTGACATGATATGGCCATCATCATCTTGTGCCTTTGATCTCCATCTCCAAAACATCGTCATGATTTCCATCGTCACCGGCATGACACCATGATCTCCATCATCTTGATCTATATCAATGTGTCGTCATATGGTTGTCTCGCCAACAATTGCTCTTGCAACTATTGCTATCGCATAGCGATAAAGTAAAGCAATTATTTGGCGCTTGCATCTTATGCAATAGAGAGATAACCATGAGGCTTTTGCCAGTTGCCGATAACTTCAACAAAACATGATCATCTTATACAACAACTTATATCTCATCATGTCTTGACCATATCACATCACAACATGCCATGCAAAAACAAGTTAGACGTCCTCTACTTTGTTGTTGCAAGTTTTACGTGGCTGCTACGGGCTTAGCAAGAACTGTTCTTACCTATGCATCAAAACCACAACGATAGTTTGTCAAGTTGGTGTTGTTTTAACCTTCTGAAGGACCGGGCATAGCCACACTCGGTTCAACTAAAGTTGGAGAAACTGACACCCGCTAGTCACCTGTGTGCATAGCACGGCGGTAAAACCAGTCTCACGTAAGCGTACGCGTAATGTCGGTCCGGGCCGCTTCATCCAACAATACCGCCGAACCAAAGTGTGACATGCTGGTAAGCAGTATGACTTATATCGCCCACAACTCACTTGTGTTCTACTCGTGCATATTACAACAACGCATAAAACCTGGCTTGGATGCCACTGTTGGGGAACGTAGTAATTTCAAAAAAATTCCTACGCACACGCAAGATCATGGTGATGCATAGCAACGAGAGGGGAGTGTAGTCTACGTACCCTCGTAGACCGAAAGCGGAAGCGTTAGCACAACGTGGTTGATGTAGTCGTACGTCTTCACGATCCGACCGATCAAGTACCGAACGCACGGCACCTCCGAGTTCTGCACACGTTCAACTCGATGACGTCCCTCGAACTCCGATCCAGCCGAGTGTTGAGGGAGAGTTTCGTCAGCACGACGGCGTGGTGACGATGATGATATTCTACCGACGCAGGGCTTCGCCTAAGCACCGCTACTATATGATCGAGGTGGATTATGGTGGAGGGGGGCACCGCACACGGCTAAGAGATCAAGAGATCAATTGTTGTTTCTATGGGGTGCCCACTGGCCACGTATATAAAGGAGTGGAGGAGGGGAGGGGCCGGCCCTCTCTATGGCGCGCCCTAGGGGAGTCCTACCAAGTAGTAGGAGTAGGAGAGAAGGAAAGGGAAGGGAAAAGGAGAAGGTAGGAAGGGTGCGCCCCTCCTCCCTAGTCCAATTCGGACCAGCCCATGGGGAGGGGTGCGGCCACCCTTTGAGGCCTTTCTCTCCTTTCCCGTATGGCCCAATAAGGCCCATATACTCCCCGGCGAATTCCCGTAACTCTCCGGTACTCCGAAAAATACCCGAATCACTCGGAACCTTTCCGAAGTCCGAATATAGTCATCCAATATATCGATTTTTACGTCTCGACCATTTCGAGACTCCTCGTCATGTCCCTGATCTCATCCGGGACTCCGAACTCCTTCGGTACATCAAAACATATAAACTCATAATATAACTGTCATCATAGCGTTAAGCGTCCGGACCCTACGGGTTAGAGAACTATATAGACATGACCGAGACACGTCTCCGGTCAATAACCAATAGCGGAACCTGGATGCTCATATTGGCTCCTACATATTCTACGAAGATCTTTTATCGGTCAGACTGCATAACAACATACGTTGTTCCCTTTGTCATCGGTATGTTACTTGCCCGAGATTCGATCGTCGGTATCTCAATACCTAGTTCAATCTCGTTACCGGCAAGTCTCTTTACTCGTTCCGGAATACATCATCCCACAACTAACTCATTAGTTGCAATGCTTGCAAGGTTTATAGTGATGTGCATTACCGAGAGGGCCTAGAGATACCTCTCCGACAATCGGAGTGAAAAATCCTAATCTCAAAATACGCCAACCCAACAAGTACCTTCGGAGACACCTGTAGAGCACCTTTATAATCACCCACTTACGTTGTGACGTTTGGTAGCACACAAAGTGCTCCTCCGGTAAACGGGAGTTGCATAATCTCATAGTCATAGGAACATGTATAAGTCATGAAGAAAGCAATAACAACAAACTAAACGATCAAGTGCTAAGCTAACGGAATGGGTCAAGTCAATCACATCATTCTCCTAATGATGTGATCCCGTTAATCAAATGACAACTCTTGTCTATGGTTAGGAAACATAACCATCTTTGATCAACGAGCTAGTCAAGTAGAGGCATACTAGTGACACTCTGTTTGTCTATGTATTCACACATGTATTATGTTTCTGGTTAATACAATTCTAGCATGAATAATAAACATTTATCATGATATAAGGAAATAAATAATAACTTTATTATTGCCTCTAGGGCATATTTCCTTCAGAAGCTAGAGGCCATGGTGGCACCTAGACGTGGAGGTCTCCGGTGGTGTTTGGACAACCACGGCCCAACAGCTACACGCGGGATCCAAAGCCGGTGCCGAGCGGGATCCTCGATCGGCGGGGTGGGGATCTAGGGCCGGCGACGGCGCGTGCAGATCCATGGGTGGTGGGAGCGTGTGGTGATCCATGACTGGCGGCGGCGTGTGGGGATCTTTGGCCGGCGGTGGCGGGTGGCGCACCAGGGGACGACGGGCGGTTCTAGGGACGGGTGTAGTTGTGGTAGCGGGGGATTGGGGTAGAGGAGGAAGGTGCAGAAGGTTGGGGGTGGGTCGGCCTTTTTTCTTTTCTTGTACCGATCGGGTCGGGTGGGTTTTTAGCGATCTCAGGAACATACTGTCGGGCCCTTATAGGGCCGATCGTGATCCAAATAACTATTCTGATCCTGGGATCAGAATAGTGTTACTCTCTCTCTCTCTATATATATATCAATTAGGCTTCAAGTGTGTACTTGTTAGTTAAACCTATGGTGAAAATGTGACACTAAATACGACTAGTAAGTAGTACAGTAGCAGTACTAGTATATGTCGGTCAAATTATTCATCATGTCCACACATTGAATTGACATGACAACACGCTACGCGTGAGGGGACACAACAATCCCGGCGGCGTGTTCGGGTATTGTGGACTTCAGATTTGGAGTACCACTTATCTGTCAAAATCTTTCATCATTCACTTAAAACAGTCGATTGATCATACATTGAGTACCATATAGCTGGAATTAAACGATGCAAGTCCAAGAAGGATTTCCCGGTGCTGCCGACTGGCGTCAAGTTCGATCCCACGTATCAGGAGCTGATCGAGCACCTTGAGGCCAAAGTGAGTTCTGACAGTGCGAGATCTCACCCTCTCATCGATTTTTTCATACCAACCATTGACAGCGAGCACGGCATATGCTACACCCATCCTGAGAAACTTCCAGGTAAGACACCGATCAGCCGTCTGTTTGCACAAACATATTCCTATGTTTATGGCTCTATTTTACTTTTTAGAGACATACCTAGTGAAGCAATTACAATTTGACAGTTAATAAAAAGTGAAACAAGTGAGTGCAACATGCCAAAGATGTTATTAAAATGCCAACTACGTACACTAAAACCTGTATTTGACAATACTGCAGGTATCACACTGAGTGGCCTAAGCAAGCATTTCTTCCAGCGCAATTCTAGGGCGTTCTAAGGGGGCACGTGGACACGTCGCAAGATACAGTCGGAGTGCGGCATGCACGCAGGGAGAGATACAACGGGAGGTTCAATTTTCCTCTTGAAACGCCATGTCCTACTTCCGTTTTCTATTCTCTACCTATAGTTTTACTAGTTCATATACGCGTATCATTATATTGAAAATACATAAAGTTCCCTTTTCATATTTACATCCTTATTTTCGTTGTTGTTTTCCCTCCCGGCGCTGGAATTTTTACCACTGGTTTTCCCTTAAACCAACTCAATTGTCCCACGTCTTATTTGCTTACAAAAACAAAACAATTTTTTGGCAAATCAATAAGTTGTTAAATTTTTTTTATGATTTCGGGATTACAATAGTTTGGACACCACCGAAATATGCAAAATAAGGTAGAACTTTTTGACCGTGGTCCTGGGCAGAAAATGGGTTGTAATAAATTACTTAAGAATTAGGAAATGGGCTACAAATTAATAAAATAAATAGCAAATGGGCTCTATGTTCTTTGCCAGATTTGGAGGCTGACTTGTGGGCCTACTAAGTTCATGCGTACACAAGGTTTCTCAAAAAAGAAACTTAGTCAACAATCGACTCTACCAGCGTCAGACCGTTAGATGTCAATCTACCGACAATCGTGCTTCTTCAGTCTCTGATCTTCCTACTCCAGCCGCCCAAACCAGCGCCGGCGGAACCTCCAGCTCCCGCCTCCTGTGGCCGGTTGTGCTGCCGAGCAGGCCTCACGGCCCCACCATACTCGCATCCCTGGCCTGTCTATCCTTCTAATCACCCACACCTCCTGTTACTTTCTGGCGATGGCAGCCGAACCAATCAACCCTCATACTCCCCACAGCATGGGCAGCCACTGTCGTGTCTTCCCCGGCTCCGTGTCGTTCCCTTCGTAGGCCTCGCCGTCGTCCACCGCCCTGGTGCTCTCGGCGCGGCGTGGTCAACGAACGACATCCATCGGAAGTGGAATTTACGTGGAGAGGCTGACAGCTGGGTCCATGGTCGCACACAAGGAAATGCCTCCTTATTAAGCGTAAAATAATGATTCCTCCACCTGACATCTGGGACCCACCGGAAGGTCCTTTGTATTTTGCAAAAAAAAACGTTCCCGCCGCTCACAGCTCAGACACACCAGCTATATCTTCACACGCAAGGAAGAGCTTCCTTATTACGCACAAAGAAAATGAATACTCCCCCTGCTAGCTGGGACCCACCATATGGGAGGCTGACTTCTGGGCCTACTAAGTTAACGCGGACAGAGGGCTTTGTCAACTTAGTCAATATGAACGACTCTAGCTCCAGCGATTGTACGATGTCCATCCAACGGCCGTAGTGCTTCTTTAACCTCTAGTCTTCTTGCTCCAGCCGCCCAAACCAGCGTTGGTCGTTGTCGGTGTCAAAACCGGTGGATCTCGGGTAGGGGGTCCTGACCTGTGCGTCTAAGGCTAATGGTAACAGGAGGCGGGGGACACAATGTTTACCCAGGTTCGGGCCCTCTCGATGGAGGTAATACCCTACTTCCTGCTTGATTGATCTTGATGATATGAGTATTACAAGAGTTGATCTACCACGAGATCGTAGAGGCTAAACCCTAGAAGCTACCCTATTATTATGATTGTTCTTGTTCTACGGACTAAACCCTCTAGTTTATATAGAGACCGGAGGGGTCTAGGGTTACACAGAGTCGGTAACAAGGGAGGAGATCTACATATCCGAATTGCCAAGTTTGCCTTCCACGCAAAGGAGAGTCCCACCCGGACACAGGACAAAGTCTTCAATCTTGTATCTTCATAGTCCAACAGTCCGGCCAAAGTATATAGTCCGGCTGTCCGAGGACCCCCTAAACCAGGACTCCCTCAGTAACCCCTGAACCAGGCTTCAATGACGATGAGTCCGGCGCGCAGATTGTCTTCGGCATTGCAAGGCGGGTTCCTTCTCCGAATACTCCATAGAAGATTTTGAACACAAGGATTGTGTCCGGCTCTGTAAAACAAATTCCACATACCACCGTAGAGAGTATAATATTCCACAAATCTAATTCTACTGACAACTTTTCATAACGTGATGCCCTACTGTGGCCTGGTCATTACGAACCATTTTTCCCTGCCTGCCACTGCACGTGCCGCGAGGCGGTATTATTGGCATGTCTTGTCGAAGCAGCGATCATGTTCCCCTTATCACGGGATTCTCATTAATACTGGTGTGGGTAACCCAATCGTGCTTGTTAGTATGACTCCTTGATTTTAGACAAATTCCAAACGGCCACGCGGAGGAAACTTGATATTCACCCTCTTTATAAAGGGGCCAAGGCCTGTCCTTTTCTTCTCGCGCTCGATCCTTCCCCTCCCTCACCTCGAGTTCCAACAACCAAGGCTCAGGCTAAGTGCTTCGGACCTCCAACTATGTCCGGATCCAACCCTCAAGGTCGGTGGATGGCCTCCTCTGTCACAGAGGAGGACATCAAGAAGCGAAGGGAAGCGAGGTATCTGACCGCCGAAATCTCGCACAGGCTGCCTGCTCAAGGGCAGGTCATCCCCACTCCTGAACCCAACGAGAGTGTTGTATTTGTTTCCCACTTCCTCCGAGGGCTAGGCTTTAGTCTTGATCCCTTTGTTAGAGGGCTTATGTTCTATTACGGTCTCGATTTCCATGATCTAGCTCCAGATTCCATCCTTCACATCTCGTCGTTTATTGTCGTGTGTGAGGCCTTCCTCCGCATCACCCCATACTTCGGCTTATGGCTCAAGACCTTCAATGTGAAGCTGAAGACGATCGACGGGCGACACGCAGAATGCGGAGGTGCCATATTAAGCAAAGGCGCCGATGCTCCATGGCCAAAGGGTTCCTTCCCGGAGGTGTCCAACTTATGGCAGCGGGAGTGGTTTTACATCACAGCTCCCCGAAGTATGAAGTGGGCAGCTGCCCCCACCTTCCGCTCGGGCCCCCGCCGCAACTGGAGTCATGGGGTCAACAAGGGGCTGGACTGGGGCCAAGTTAATGACGTGCCGACATTGCAAAGTCGCATCTGAGATCTCCTCGAGAGGGATGTCAGTCTTGTCAAGGTAATCCAAGTTATGCTAGTTCGTCGGGTCCTGCCATGCCAACGTCGATCTCTCCGTATGTGGGAGTTCAACCCGGAAGGACCGTGAACTATTCAGCAATTCTTCGGCGTGACACTCGAATGGATGTATGGATTGTTCTTCGGATCACGAATAAAGTGTCCGGACACCACCGAGGATGCGGGTCTCAACTGCAACCGTCCAGATATCCACGTAAGTAATTCTGTGGCTGAACATGTTGTCTTTTTATTTGTCACAACATCATTCTGAAAAAATTGCTCTCGGCCAGGACTAGATAAGAAAGGCGAAGATGATCAGGTGTTTGGCCCCCCTTCCCGAAGGCTCACCGGATCCTGTACTAGCCAGGATGCTTGAGCACGCACCTTATCAAGTGCCATCAGGGGAAGATAAAGGGAGGAATAAAGAAGCCGAAAGCGGGCTTCATGCATTACTCATCCAAACCGGGGGAATTAGTGTCTCCGCGAAGGAGGATAATCGGGGAGAAGAATCTAGAATCCCCTCTTTCCAAGGAAGGAAAAGGACCACCTCTGAAGACTTGGAAACGAAGGTTTCCTAACGAAGGCAGAAACCTTCACTAGGGGGGCCTGCCCCAGAGGGCGTCCTTATGGCACAATGCCCGAAAGGGGGCCAGCCCTCCACCGAGTTGTAAGTGAACAAGAGTACTTTGGTAAATATATCCTATTTTATCTCCAAGGACAATAACCGAGACATATATCTTGCAGTCTGGCTCGTAGCCCTTCTCGACAGAGTTCGTCTTCGGGGGATCTTCTTCCGGAGATGATGGAGAGTGAAACGCCTCCCCCTGTCTCCCCACCTCCAGGGGTGGACGACCTTGAGGTGTCATCACGGAGGATTTATCCTGGTCCGCCAAGGCCAGGAGGTAACCGTTCGGCCACCCGAAGTCCAGAGTATTCGGCTCCTAAGGAGAGCAACAGAAAGAGTCTGGGATTGTCCGGTGCACAACCGGACGCACTGATGGGTCTTCTGGAGCAAGCGGCTATCTCAGAGGCGCATCGTACTTTAATGGGTACGGTGGTTGAGAGGATTTCATCCGCCCAAAGTGGGTTGCTTGAGGCTTTTACAAGCATGCTAAGATGTTTTGAGGTACGCAAAGTAATATAATTTTTTTTGATGGTACCGCACATTCTAGGTGTGCTCTTACAGATAGTAACCCCTGAGACTCTGGTTGCTGTCCAAAGGCGACAATCAGAGGATCATAGTCCCAGGTAATGATCGTGCTGCTTTCATGTGTAGGCGGCTGAGGGTCCGGTGGCTGGCCGGACTGCTGAGTTTGCCGGACTGAGGCAACAACTTGACATGGCAGATGCCGTCATTGCACTTGTGAACAAGCGGCTTGACGAGGCACAGGGTATGTATTTTCGGGTGGTCATCAAATATTAAGAGGAGCATGATGCTAGTATCTATAATATGATGTGACTATAGATGGAGCTGCCGCCGTGGAGACCCTTCGGGCGGAACTTGCCCGAGCCAAGGAACAAGCCAGGAGAAGTGATGTGGCCACCCTAAAGGCGGCCGAAGACTTAAGAGCCAAACGGGCTGCTCATCGCTAGAGCGAAGATAAGACAGCCAAGATGGCTGTTGAGCTGAAAGATGCCGCTGGCCGATATGAGCTTCTTGAAAAGGAAAGCCAAGAGAAAGTGACTGACCTGAAGAAAGCCATGGAAGCAGCCAAGGAAACCTGTTTTGAAATCAGAGCGGCGAAGGAGGAGCTACGTCAAGCCGGAGATATCACGGCTGTGAAGCCCTTTTTGTTGCGGTCGAAGTTCGGAGATCCGAAGTATGCCCCTCTGGATCAATTATGGAGTGCTACAGACGCATATTCGGACTTGGCAATGAGTGCTGCTGATGCGACTGAGTTTTTCAAAGATCGGAAAGATCATCAAGTGGAAAGGTTGTTCTGGTCGTAGTTTAGTGCTCCAGCGCATCCGCTGCTGTTAAATGAACAAATGGCCGAGTGGGCCGAGCTCTATAGGTTGTCCGGACTTGCCATGAGGTCTGTCGTGGATCATCTTTAGCCAAAGGGACCAAGGCCAAATAGTTATTTTGGTTTAGTGCAATGATTCCTTCGTGCTGTGACGCATATCGACGTTTAAAGAGGTCGGCGTGCATAGAGGGTGTGTGGATGGCTCTTGCCCGTGTTAAGACATACTAGGCAGAGATGGAGGCCATCGCTATTGCAACCCGGGATTTGGCCATAGGCCAAGTCTTGGCTGAGCACTATTTTGAAGAAGTCCTAGCAGGCGCTCGTTTAATAGAGGCTTAGTGCTCGAAGATTATCATGTTCGAGTGATATGTATCCCAATTGTAAAAACAATGCTATTTGGATTATAAAGGTTGTGTTTATACTTTTTCCTGAAAGTATTATGATGCCTCCTGTGCGGCCGTTTATGTATGTATATAACCTGAAAGTTTGCAGTCATCGGCTTCAGCCCCCACGCACATAATGCGGGGGTGTTCAGAAAAGCGCATATTCACACTTGACCCAACGTCTTGGTCCATTAAGGAGGTGATAGCATGGCGAACAAGGCAATCGGACTATATAGCTTTAACACTTCCACTTAGCCATAGGAGTTTGACGATGGGGCTACTATATAGCCCCTGGTACTTCCGCGCTCATCCGAATACGGTGCACATACATACATGACCGGGAAACCGGTCCTTCATTAATGCGGAGGAATCGCGAAGATTCCGCTGAGTCATCGAGTGGTTGACCAGTCTCGTGCATTATCATGACAGTCAGTTTTCGGCTTTCTCTAATGAGGTGCTCATCCAGATGAACCAGGGAACAATCGCAGTAGTTCTCCCGGTGCCACCTTAGCCGATAGAGCGAAATGTAAGGTAGCAAAATACGGGAGCCGGGCAAACCCAACTATTGACCAAAGACATGATTCGGAGCTGATGCATATAAGGGCAAACTCGTGACGCCGAACACTCCCTAAGGTATTCGTACTTTACAACATATACTGGGCTGAGTAACGTCCTCAATTATGAGCCCTGAATTTCCAGGTACTTGCATTAGTCTAACGTGACGAAATGTCAAAAACGCCAGCATCCCTTTCGGCTGTGTTGAGTATCCGGAGGGAGTGAAGCAACAAGAGACAGTAAAAGAGGTTTACACAGGGTCTTAATCTAAAAACAAGCCTTTGAGTGGGGCCCTACTGCACGTCTGCGCCTGTGTCTCTGTTGTGCCGTATTCTGGAAGGGTGTAGCACGATGATCATCTGTAAAAGAGAAAAATGCAGTTGAAAGTCTTCGTGCAAAAAATTGGTTATTCCTAATGAACCATTAAAATGCAATCTAAATAGGGTCAAGCCGAACTGTAGCCCTTTTTACATGCGGGAAGCCCCTAGCACCACCTATGGGGGTATATCCGACCCAATCTCAGGTTTATCTGAGCTGTTATAGCTAGTGGTGCGTCGGACTCGTCTAACCGTGTCCGCGGTCTTGACGATCAATCATTTCTTCTGGTTGGAGAGGCCTTTCAGTGATTGGCTGCAAGAGCCGCCATGTATTCCTCTGTACGCGAGGAACGCTCTGTGTTTCCGCAAACTATGATGATGCCACGTGGACCGGGCATCTTAAGCTTAAGATAAGCGTAATGCGGTACTGCATTAAAACGAGCGAAGGCCGTTCTTCCAAGTAGTGCGTGATGGCCGCTTCAGAATGGAGTGATGTCGAAGGTTAATTCTTCGTTTCGGAAGTTGTCGGGAGAACTGAATACAACCTCTAGTACTAGAGAGCCCGTGCAACGGGCCTCTAGGCCTGGTATTACTCCGTTAAAGGTAGTATTGCTTTGGCTGATTCTTGTCAGGTCTATCCCCATTTTGCGGACGGTGTCCTAATATATCAGATTAATACTACTTTCGTCCATAAGGACTCGAGTGAGGTGGTATCTATCAATTATTGGGTCTAGCACCAAGGCAGCTGATCCTCTGTGCCGGATACTAGTTGGGTGATCCCTGCGATCAAAAGTGATCGGGCAGGCCGACCAAGGGTTGAACTTGGGGGTGATGGGCTCCATGGCGTATACGTCTTGGGGTGCGCTCTGGCGCCTCCTCTTTGGTATGTGAGTTGCGTATATGATGTTCACTGTTTTGAACTCTGGTGGGAATTTTTTCTGTTCCCCAGTGTTCGGCTGGCGAGGCTCATCCTCGTCTTCGCTTGGTGTCTCCCTCCCCTTGTGTTCGGCATTTAGCTTGCCGGCCTACTTGAAGACCCAACATTCTTTGTTGGTGTGATTTGCAGGTTTGTCGGAGCTGCCATGAATTTGACATAATCTGTCTAGAATCTTGTTCAGGCCAGACGGTCCATCTCTGCTGCCTTTAAATGGCTTTTTCTGTTGACCGGGTCGAGAGCCCCTGAATCCGGCGTTTACCGCCGTGTTGTCTGGGTTGTCTTCATTGTTTTGACGCTTGGTTTTATTGTGCCACAGTTTCTCGTTGCCATCCCTAACTTCGGATGTGCCTGGGTTGCTGGTGCCGCTACGGGCCAGCCATCTGTCTTCGCCCACGCAAAAGCGGGTCATAAGGCTTGTTAGGGCTGTCATTAAGGATGGCAATTTTATCCATGGACATGGATACCCATGGATATCCAACCCGAATGGATAGGGTTTGGATATGCTTTTGCGCCCATGGGCAACGCCCAAACCCGACCCGATTACTCGTGGATAGGGCATGGACATAATCTTGTACCCATGGATATATCCGAACCCGACCCGATCGTCTGACTTAACAAGCAATATTCTGCTACCCCTGCCCCATAGACAGATGTCCCACTATAATTTTATCCTTTATCTACAACATCCAAAAGAAATTACACAATCCCCACCATAACATACTCCAAGGCACCTTCTCATCCTATTATCTACACTAATTAAATGACTTGTCGTTGAGAATCGAAGCCATCTCCTTGAGTTACTCCTCTCATAGCCCTAGAGGTGGCCGCCGCTGCCAGCCGCTACCCACATGTAAGGTGGATCACTGCAGCAGCCACTACTGGCCTGCGACAACCCAGCTCCATATCTCCTTGACCCCTCCGTCTTCGCTTTTCCACACACGCATTGATGCATGGCCACAGCAGTGGGACAATGCAAGGGCTATGACAGCACGACAGGGAGTGAGCACGCCAATGTAGAGCGCACATTATGCAATGAGTTATGTCTTATGTATAGGTCTTGAGAGGACCCGATGGATATCCAATGGGTATGGATATCCATCGGATTTGGACATGGTCACAATTTTTCGCCCATGGACTTTTTCATGGATGGGCTGGGACTACCTTCATGGATATGGATAGGGATTTGATATTGTTCAACCCGATCCAAACTAGACCCATTGCCATCCTTAGCTATCATTGTCCTCGGTTTTTCCTGGCCGAGGTGTCTGGCGAGCCATTCGTCCCGAACATTGTGCTTGAAAGCCACTAAGCCTTCGGCATCCGGGCAGTCGACGATTTGATTCTTCTTCATGAGAAATCTGTTCCAAAGCTTTCGAGCTGACTCTTCGGGCTGTTGCATTATGTAACTTAAATCGTCTGCGTCTGGAGGTCAGACATAGGTCCCTTGAAAATTGGCCCTAAAAGCATCCTCAAGCTCTTCCCAGCTTCCAATTGAGTTTTCAGGGAGGCTTTTCAGCCAGTGCCGAGCTGGTCCTTTTAACTTGAGGGGCAGGTATTTGATGGCGCGGAGATCATCTCTGCAAGCCATGTGGATGTGAAGGATAAATCCCTCAATCCAGACCCCAGGGTCTGTCATTCCGTCATATGGCTCTATATTCACGGGTTTGAATCCCTCTGGAAATTCATGGTCCAGCACCTCATCGGTGAAGCATAGGGGGTGCGCGGCACCCCTGTATTTGGATGTGTCATGGTATTCTTCGGACGGTTGTAGCATTTGGTTTTGATTCCGAGCTGTTATTCGGCCATGATTCTGTGCCGGAGCGCGCTTCCTAGATCCGTAGATGGACCTGGTCATACCGGCTTTTTTGTGCAGGTCTTCACATAAGTCATGCGCTGTCTTTTGTGTGACGTTGTTAACCGCCTTGTCGCGGCCATGGGGTGGTCGATCCGGCTGATCGGCCGTTTTATTTTTTGGCCTCGTCGTCGAATTCAGGCAGCAGCTTGCGCTTTGGATAGCTCTTTGTGTGGCGACTGTCGCCGTACTTTTCTTCAATGTCCAGCACTTTGTTCCATCTACTGTTGAGCGTATTATGCGTGGCCTTAAGCCTTTGCTTCTGCTTCTTCAGGCTCCTCGCGGTGGCGATAAGCCTTCTATGGAGGTTCTCTTGTTCCAAGTGCCTTTCCGGGATGATGTGTGCATCGTCGTCCGGACTGTTCTCCTCTCCGGAGACAGGTTGATGAGCTTTACCCTCGACATCGCCATGATCGGACAGCGGCTCTGTACTATGTTCAACGTCTGCTGGCTCATCCTGCTCCATCGCTGGGTCCATGTGATCGTCGTTTCCTTTGGAGTCGACCGGGGTATTATTCTTTCTTCTGATGTTTCGCTGTTTTTGCTGAGGCAGGATTTGGAGCGGCGCTTACGTTGTCGCTTTGGTTGCTTCTCGAGGGGACTATCCTTCGCTGCATCCTCCCATTCCTCGTCGTTGTTTTCTTTGGGTGTATCCACCATGTATATATCGTGTGATGAAGTGGTTGTCCAGCGCCCTATGGGCGGTGGTTCCTATTTCTCTCCTACATCATCATCCATACCGTCGATGTCTTCGGTGTCGAAATCAAGCATGTCGGTTAAGTTGTCGACAGTGGCTATTAAGTGGGTGGTGGGTGGGGAACGAATTCCTTCGTCGTGCGCCGGACATAGTTCGGCCGAGGGTCTCCTGACAAGGAGAGAGACCTCAATGAATCTAGCACATCGCCGAAGGGCGAGTGCTGAAAAATATCCGCGAAGGTAAACTCCATGATCGGTGCTTAATCAGATTGGATAGGCATGGACGCAGGCGGTTCGGAGTCTATGGCTGGGGACGAATCCAAGGGTCCGGTAACACAGGTCTTATAGGAGGTGAAGTCAGTATTCATCTCTATCGCCGCTGAGTGTGCAGCCTCCATGGCGGGGTCCATCCACCCGTCCTCGGATGGCACGATCTGCTCCGGATTGAGGGCCGGAGTAACCGCAGGTGTGATCTCCCGAACACCGTCCGATGGCAGAGCTAAATCATGCTCGTCGTGGCTGTGTGGCGCGCCTGACATGAGCTCGAATCCGTCGAAGATCAAGTCTCTGCGGATATCGGTAGTGTAGTTCAAGCTTCCAAATATGACCTGACGGCCAGGGGTGTAGCTATCGATCTGCACTTGATGGCCAAGCGAGTTGGCCCGCAGTACGAAGCCGCCGAATACAAAGATCTATCCGGGGAGAAAAATCTCACCCTAGATTGCATCATTGCCGATGATCGAAGGAGCCATCAAGCCTTTATCATGACGGCACAGTGGAACTCTCAATGAAAGCACCAATGTCCGTGTCAAAACCGGCGGATCTCGGGTAGGGGGTCCCGACTGTGCGTCTAAGGCTGATGGTAACAGGAGGCGGGGGACACAATGTTTACCCAGGTTCGGGCCCTCTCGATGGAGGTAATACCCTACTTCCTGCTTGATTGATCTTGATGATATGAGTATTACAAGAGTTGATCTTCCACGAGATCGTAGAGGCTAAACCCTAGAAGTTAGCCTATGATTATGATTGTTCTTGTCCTACAGACTAAACCCTCCGGTTTATATAGACACCAGAGGGGTCTAGGGTTGCACAGAGTCGGTTACAAGGGAGGAGATCTACATATCTGAATTGCCAAAATTGCCTTCCACGCAAAGGAGAGTCCCACCCAGACACGGGACAAAGTCTTCAATCTTGTATCTTCATAGTCCACACAGTCCGGCCAAAGTATATAGTCCAGCTGTCCAAGGACCCCCTAAACCAGGACTCCCTCAGTCATGTCGCATGCTCGTGCCTCCTGTGGCCAGCTGTGATGCCGTGGAGGCCTCACCACCCCCTACTACTCCCATCGCTGGCCAGGCCATCCACTCACCCACACCCCCTGTTATTCTACGGTGACGGCAGCCTCATACCACAGTCTAACAAGTGAACCCTCGTACCCCTCTTCGCGTGGGCTTCCACTGCCGCGTCTTCCCCGGCTCCGTGTCGTCCCCTTCCTAGGCCTCACTGTCGTCCACCGCCCTGGTGCTCTCAGCGCGGTGTGGTCAACGTGGTCAAGGAACGATTTCCATCGGAACAGTACTGTACGTGGAGAGGTTGGCAGTTGGGACTACGGCAGCAGCAAGGAAGTGCCTCCTTATTACGCGGAAAATAATGATTCCTCCACCTGACAGCAGGGATCCATCGGACGGGCCACCATATTTCACAAAAAAAAGTTTCCCCCTGACTGCTGGGACCCACTAATATGTCCATTTTGCATCATGCTTCTATATCGATATTTATTGCATTATGGGCTGTTATTACACATTATGTCACAATACTTATGCCTTTTCTCTCTTATTTTACAAGGTTTACATGAAGAGGGGGAATGCCGGCTGCTTGAATTCTGGGCTGGAAAAGGAGCAAATAGTAGAGACCTATTCTGCACATCTCCAAAAGTCCTGAAACTCCACGGGAATTATTTTCAGAATATATAAAAAATATTCGGTGAAAGAAGTACCAGAGGGGGGCCACCCATCGTCCACGAGGGTGGGGGGCGCGCCCTACCCCCCTGAGCGCGTCCCCTACCTTGTGGGCCCCCTGGTGGCCCTCCGATGCCCGTCTTTGGCTATATGGAGTCTTTCGTCGAGAAAAAAAATCATAAGCAAGCTCACGGGACAAAACTCCGCCACCATGAGGCGGAACCAATCTAGGGCTCCGACGGAGCTGTTCTGCCAGGGAAACTTCCCTCCGGGAGGGGGAAATCATCACCATCGTCATCACCAACAATCCTCTCATCTGGAGGGGGTCAATCTCCATAAACATCTTCACCGGCACCATCTCATCTCAAACCCTAGTTCATCTCTTGTATCCAATCTTTGTATCCAAACCTCAGATTGGTACCTGTGGATTGCTAGTAGTGTTGATTACTCCTTGTAGTTGATGCCAGTTGGTTTACTTGGTGGAAGATCATATGTTCAGATCCATTATGCATATTAATACCCCTCTGATTATGAACATGAATATGCTTTGTGAGTAGTTATGTTTGTTCCTGAGGACACGGGAGAAGTCTTGCTATAAGCAGTCATGTGAATTTGGTATTTGTTCGATATTTTGATGAGATGTATGTTGTCATCCCTCTAGTGGTGTCATGTGAATGTCGACTACATGACACTTCACCATTGTTTGGGCCTAGAGGGAGGCATTGGGAAGTAATAAGTGGATGATGGGTTGCTAGAGTGACAGAAGCTTAAACCCTAGTTTATCCGTTGCTTCGGAAGGGGCTGATTTGGATCCATATGTTTCATGCTATGGTTAGGTTTACCTTAATACTTCTGTTGTAGTTGCGGACGCTTGCAATAGGGGTTAATCATAAGTGTGATGCTTGTCCAAGTAAGGGCAGTACCCAAGAACCGGTCCACCCACATATCAAATTATCAAAGTACCGAACGTGAATCATATGAACGTGATGAAAACTAGCTTGACGATAATTCCCATGTGTCCTCGGGAGCGCTTTCCTTCATATAAGAGTTTGTCCAGGCTTGTCCTTTGCTACAAAAAGGATTGGACCATCTTTCTGCACCTTATTTACTTTCATTACTTGTTACTCGTTACAAATTACCTTATCACAAAACTATCTGTTACCGATAATTTCAGTGCTTGCAAAGAATACCTTATTGAAAACTACTTATCATTTCCTTTTGCTCCTCGTTGGGTTCGACACTCTTACTTATCAAAAACGCTATGATAGATCCCCTACACTTGTGGTTCATCAAGACTCTTTTCTGGTGCCGTTCCCGGGGATTGAAGTGCCTTTGTTAGGTGGAATTTGGTAAGGAAAAATTTATATAGTGTGCTGAAATTTACTGTCACTTGTTACTATGGAAATAATCCTTTGAGGGGCTTCTTCGGGGTATCTTCATCCCGACCAGTAGAGCAAAGAGTTGCTCCTCAACCTACTGAACCTACTAAAAATGTTTACTTTGAAATTCCTTTGGGTATGATAGAGAAACTGCTAGCTAATCCTTTCACAGGTGATGGAACATTACATCCCGATTTGCACCTAATCTATGTGGATGAAGTTTGTGGATTATTTAAGCTTGCAGGTATGCCCGGGGATGTTATCAAGAAGAAGGTCTTCCCTTTATCTTTGAAGGGAGATGCATTGACATGGTTGAGGCTATGTGATGATATTGGATCATGGAACTACCAACGATTGAAACTGGAATTTCATCAGAAGTTTTATCCTATGCATCTTGTTCATCGATCGCAATTATATATATATATATATATATATATAATTTTTGGCCTCGCGAAGGAGAAAGCATAGCTCAAGTTTGGGGGAAGCTTAAGTCAATGTTAAATTCATGCCCCAATCATGATCTCTCAAAAGAAATGATTATTCAAAAAAATTATGCTTGGCTTTCTCTCAGTAATCGCTCCATGCTCGATTCTTCTTGTACTGGATCTTTTATGATGAAGACTATTGAATTAAAATGGGATTTATTGGAAATAATTAAAATCAACTATGAAGATTGGGACCTCGACGAAGGTAAGGAGTCAGGTATAACTCCTAAGCTTGATTGTGTTAAATCTTTTATGGATACTAATGCTTTCCGTGAATTTAGCACTAAATATGGACTTTACTCTGAGATAGTAGCTTCTTTCTGTGAATCCTTTGCTACTCATATTGATCTCCCTAAGGAGAAGTGGTTTAAATATAACCCTCCCATTGAAGTAAAAGTAGTTTCACCTATTAAAGTTGAATAAAAGACTATCACTTATAATGATCATGTTGTTCCTACTACTTATATTGAGAAACCACCTTTCCCTGTTAGAATAAAGGATCATGCTAAAGCTTGAACTATGGTTAACAAGAGTAATATTAAGACACATAAACCCCCTAAGCAAATTAAAGTTGAACCTAGTGTTGCTATGGTTAAGGATCTCTTGGCCGATAATATTGATGGGCATGTTATTTACTTCTGCAATGAATCTGCTAGAATTGCTAGACCTGATACTAAAAGTAAACATAGATCTGTTGTAGGCATGCCTGTTATTTTTGTTAAAATAGGAGATCATTGCTATAATGGCTTATGTGATATGGGTGCTAGTGCAAGTGCAATACCTCATTTCTTATAGAAATAAATTATGCATGATATTGCACCTGCTGAGATAGAAGAGATAGATGTTACAATTAAGCTTGCCAATAGAGATACTATTTCACCAGTTGGGATTGTTAGAGATGTTGAAGTCTTGTGTGGGAAAGTTAAATATCCTACCGATTTTCTTGTTCTTGGTTCCCCACAAGATGACTTTTGTCCCATTATATTTGGTAGACCCTTCTTTAATATTGTTAATACTAAGATAGACTGCAATAAGGATATTATTTCTGTTGGTTTAGGGGATATGTCTCATGAGTTTAATTTTGCTTAATTTTGTAGACAACCCCATGATAAAGAATTGCCTAGTAAAGATGAAATTATTGGTCTTGCTTCTATTGTCGTGCCTCCTACTGATCCTTTAGAACAATATTTGCTAGACCATGAAAATGATATGTTTATGAATGAAAGAAGGGAAATAGGTGAAGTATTCTTTAAGCAGGGACCTATTTTGAAATACAACTTGCCTGTTGAAATCCTAGGGGATCCCCCTCCACCTAAGGGTGATCCTATGTTTGATCTTAAACCTTTACCTGGTACTCTTAAATATGCTTATCTTGGTGAGAAAGAGATATATCATGTTATTATTAGTGCTAACCTTTCAAAGCATGAAGAAAAGAAATTATTGAAAACTCTGAAGAAGCACCGTGCTGCTATTGGATATACTCTTGATGATCTGAAGGGCATTAGTCCCACTTTATGCCAGCACAAAATAAAATTGGAGAAAGATGTTAAACCGGTTGTTGATCACCAACGACGGTTAAATCCTAAGATGAAAGAAGTGGTAAGAAAAGAAATACTAAAGCTTCTGGAGGCAGGTATAATTTATCCCATTGCTGATAGTCAGTGGGTAAGTCCTGTCCATTGTGTCCCTAAGAAGGGAGGTATTAATGTTGTTCCTAATGATAAAGATGAATTGATCCCACAAAGAATTGTTACAGGTTATAGAATGGTAATTCATTTCCACAAATTAAATAAAGCCACTAAAAAGGATCATTACCTTTTACCTTTTATTGATCAAATGCTAGAAATATTATCCAAACATACACATTTTTGCTTTCTAGATGGTTATTCTGGTTTTTCTCAAATACCTGTGTCAAAAGAGGATCAAGAAAAGACAACTTTTACTTGCCCTTTCGGTACCTTTGCTTTTATAGACGTATGCCTTTTGGTTTATGTAATGCACCTGCTACCTTTCAGAGATGTATGACTGCTATATTCCCTGACTTTTGTGAAAAGATTGTTGAGGTATTCATGGATGATTTCTCTGTTTATGGGACTTCTTTTGATGATTGCTTAAGAAACCTTGATCGAGTTTTGCAAAGATGTGAAGAAACTATTCTTGTCTTGAATTGGGAGAAGTGCCACTTTATGGTTAATGATGGTATTGTCTTGAGGCATAAATTTTTTGCAAGAGGTATTGAAGTTGATAAAGCTAAAGTTGATGCTATTGAAAAGATGATGTGTCCTAAGTACATTAAAGGTATAAGAAGTTTCCTTGGTCATGTCGGTTTTTATAGGAGGTTCATTAAGGACTTCTATAAAATCTCTCGGCCTCTGACTAATCTCTTACAAAAAGATGTTCCTTTTGTCTTTGATGATGATTGTGTAGAAGCATTTAGATTACTTAAGAAAGCTTTGGTTTTTTCACCTATTGTTCAACCTCTTGATTGGAATTTATCATTTGAAATTATGTGTGATGCTAGTGATTATGTTGTAGGGGCTGTTCTAGGACAAAGAGTCGATAAGAAATTAAATGTTATCCAACATGCTAGTAAAACTCTGGACAGTGCCCAAAGAAATTATGCTACTACTGAAAAAGAATTTTTAGCAGTTGTATTTGCTTGTGATAAGTTCAGACCTTATATTGTTGATTCTAAAGTAACTGTTCACACTGATCATTCTGCTATTAAATATCATATGGAAAAGAAAGATGCTAAACCTAGACTTATTAGATGGGTCCTCTTGCTACAAGAATTTGATTTGCATATTATTGATAGAAAGGGAGCTGAGAACCCCATTCCAGACGACATGTCTAGGTTAGAGAATGTTCTTGATGACCCACTACCTATTGATGATAGCTTTCCTGGTGAACAACTAGTTGTCATAAATGCTTCTCGTACTGTTCCATGGTATGCTCAATAAGCTAATTACATTGTTGCTAAATTTATACCACCTCTTTTCACATACCAGCAAAAGAAAAGGTTCTTCTATGATTTAAGACATTAATTTTGGGATGACCCACACCTTTATAAAGAAGGAGTAGATGGTGTTATTAGATGTTGTGTACCTGAGGATGAACATGAATAGATCCTACGCAAGTGTCACTCTGAGGCTTATGGAGGACACCATGCTGGAGATAGAACTACACATAAGGTATTGCAATCCGGTTTTTATTGGCCTACTCTCTTCGAGGATTCCCATAAGTTTGTCTTGTGATGACTATCAAAGAATTGGTAATATTAGTAGATGTCAAGAAATGCATATGAATTATTCACTTGTTATTGAACCATTTGATGTCTGGGGCTTTGATTATATGGGACCGTTTCCTTCCTCGAATGGGTATACAAATATTTTAGTTGCTGTTGATTACGTTAGTAAGTGGGTAGTGGCTATTCCAACTAGTAGTGCTAATCATAAGACCTCTATTAAGATGCTTAAAGAAGTTATTTTTCTGAGGTTTGGAGTCCCTAGATATTTAATGACTGATGGTGGTTCACATTTTATTCATGGTGCTTTTCGTAAAATTCTTGCTAAGTATCATGTTAATCCTAGAATTGCATCTCCATATCATCCACAGTCTAGTGGTCAAGTAAAACTTAGCAATAGAGAGCTTAAATTAATTTTGCAGAAGACTGTTAATAGATCTAGAAAGAATTGGTCCAAGAAACTTGATGATGCATTATGGGCCTATAGAACTGCATATAAAAATCCAATGGGTATGTCTCCATATAAAATGGTTTTGTGGTAAAGCATGCCACTTACCTCTTTAATTAGAACATAAGGCATATTGGGCTATTAAAGAGCTCAACTATGACTTCAAACTTGCCGGTGAGAAGAGGCTTTGTGACATTAGCTCACTTGATGAAGGGAGAACGCAGACTTATGAGAATGCCAAACTGTTTAAAGAAAAAGTTAAAAGATGGCATGAGAAAAGGATACAAACACATGAGTTTAAGTAGGTGATTATGTACTGTTATACAACTCCCGTTTAAGATTTTTTGCAGGCAAACTCCTCTCTAAATGGGAAGGTCCTTACATCATCGAGCAGGTCTACCGTTTCGGTGCCATAAAAATCAACAACTTCGAAGGCACAAATCTGAGGGTGGTGAACGGTCAAAGAATCAAACATTATATCTTAGGTAATCCTATAAATGTTGAAACTAATGTTATTGAAACAGTAACCCCAGAGGAATACATAAGGGAGACTTTCCATAACATTTCAAACTCCAAAAAGGAATGGGTACGTGGTACGGTAAGTAAACCGACTCCAAAATAGTTCTAATGGCAATTTTTCTCTGTTTTGGAATATTTAAGAAAATAAGAAAATAAGAAGCAGACCGGAAAGGACACGAGGCTTCCACGAGGGTGGAGGGCACGCCCCCTGCATCGTGGACACCCCGTGTGCTCTCCGGACTCCGTTTTCTTGCACGATACTTCTTTTGGTCGGTAAAAAATCAATATATAATCTCCTGAAGATTTTGACCACCGTATCACGCAAAAATCTCATGTTCTTGTTTCGAGCTGTTTTCTGCCAGGGTTGTCAAGGCCAAGCATCATGTTGTCTCCCTCCTCCTCCAACAAGGAGCGCAATGATGCTTGGCTAATGAAGATAGAGCTGAAGAGAGAAGAGCCCAGAGAGATCAACAAGGATGATGGGATCAAGAAGGCCATGGGGGACCAAGTTCCGACAGTAGCAGAAGAAGACATCCTTCAACCTCACCACAATCTCTTTACCCCAACGGAGGTTGAGACTTTCAAGATGATTGAGTTGGCTCGTATTGAAAACAAGTATCTCACAAGTGAAAATATTTTGTTGAAGGATCATATCATCGCACTCAAGGGCATTATCCGCAAATTGGTGGATCTCCTACGCTCGATGTGCGACTATCCATCATCACCAACACCTTCTTCACCAACAAAGAAGAATTGAGTATTGCGTATGGGCACTCCCCTTGGCAACTGCCAAGCTTGGGGGAGTGCCTCGGTATCGTATCACCATCACTTTTATCTTTACCATTTTTCTTAGTTCGATCCTTTTGGTAATATCTTGATCTAGTAGAATAAAGTTTTAGTATGATCTAGTTTTAGTTTTGCTTTATGATCCTTCTATGTAATCGAGTCCGTGAGCTATATATAATAAAGATAGTGTTGAGTCAAGGGCTTGATTATTTTGCTATGATCTTGAGGGAATAAAATAAAAGAGAAGAAATAAAAAGAAATAAAGGGATCATATGGATCTTATGGAGAGTAATGACTTCACATATAAAGAGTATGATGAATAAAAGTTGTTGAGAGTTGACAAACATAGTTTTGGTCATCGCTGCAATTAATAGGAAGTAAAAAAGAAAGAGAGGTTTTCACATATAAATATACTATCTTGGACATCTTTTATAATTGCGAGCACTCATTAAAGTATGATATGCTAAAGAGTTGACATTGGACAAGGAAGACAATGTAATGGGTTATGTTTTCTTACATCTGAGATAAATTATACTCCCTCCGTTCCTAAATATAGGGTGTATAGTTTTTGGCACAAAAATTAAAGAACGCATGTGGAGGGAAAATTTCACAAGTTTTGGGCGAGACTACACCTGAATAATTGACATGAGAAAATAGAGGAGCTTGCCCTATGTAAGGAAATGTAATCAAATCCCTTAAAAAGTTATCCAAACGAGTGGTGCAAGGCAATACACCTTATATTTCAAAAAAATCTTGAAAATCTATACACCTTATATCAAGGAACGGAGGGAGTATTGTCATGGATCATCCAACATGTTGAGCTTGCCTTTCCCTCTCTTGCTAACCAATTTGTTTGAACCAAGTAGAGATACTACTTGTGCTTCCAAATATCCCTAAACCTAGTTTTGCCATGAGAGTCCACCATATCTACCTATGGATTGAGTAAGATCCCTCAAGTAAGTTGTCATCGTTGCAAGCAATAAGAATTACTCTCTAAATATGTATGACTTATTAGTGTGGAGAAAATAAGCTTTATACGATCTTGTGATGTGGAAGGAATAAAAGTGACAGACTTCATAATAAAGGTCCATATTACAAGTGGCAACATAAAGTGACGTTCTTTTGCATTAAGATTTCGTGCATCCAACCATAAAAGCACATGACAACCTCTGCTTCCCTCTGTGAAGGGCATATCTTTTATTCTTGTCTTATACTTCATGCAAAGAGTCATGGTGATCTTCACCTTTCCTTTTTACATTTTATCCTTTGGCAAGCACAATGTGTTGGAAAGATCCTGATATATATGGCTAATTGGATGTGGGTTTTCATGAACTATTATTGTTGACATTACCCTTGAGGTAAAAAGTTGGGAGGCAAAACTATAAGCCCCTATCTTTCTCTGTGTCCAATTAAAACCATAAATATCGCGTGAGTGTTAGCAATTGTGAAAGACTAAATGATGGTTGAGTATGTGGATTTGCTGAGAAGCTCTTATATTGACTCTTTCCTATGTTATGATAAATTGCAATTGCTTCAATGACTGAGATTATAGTTTGTTGGTTTTCAATGAAGTTTTTGATTCATACTTGAGTATGTGAATGAATTATTACTTTAGCATAAGAGATCATATGACAATATTTGTATATGTTGCTATTATAAGAATGATCATGATGCCCTCATGTCCGTATTTTATTTTTATCGACACCTCTATCTCTAAACATGTGGACATATTTTTTGATTTCGGCTTTCGATTGAGGACAAGCGAGGTCTAAGCTTGGGGGAGTTGATACGTCCATTTTGCATCTTGCTTCTATATCGATATTTATTGCATTATGGGATGTTATTACACATTATGTCACAATACTTATGCCTTTTCTCTCTTATTTTACAAGGTTTACATGAAGAGGGGGAATGCCGGCAGCTGGAATTCTGGGCTGGAAAAGCAGCAAATATTAGAGACCTATTCTGCACATCTCCAAAAGTCCTGAAACTCCATGGGAATTATTTTCAGAATATATAAAAAATATTGGGTGAAAGAAGTACCACAGGGGGGCCACCCACCGTCCACGAGGGTGGGGGGCATGCCCCCTGCCTTGTGGGCCCCCTGGTGGCCCTCCGATGCCCATCTTTGGCTATATGGAGTCTTTCATCGAGGAAAAAATCATAAGCAAGATCACGGGACGAAACTCCACCGCCACGAGGCGGAACCTTGGCGTAACCAATCTAGGGCTCCGAAGGAGCTGTTCTGCCAGGGAAACTTCCCTCCGGGAGGGGGAAATCATCACCATCGTCATCACCAACGATCCTCTCATCGGGAGGGGGTCAATCTCCATCAACATCTTCACCAGCACCATCTCATCTCAAACCCTAGTTCATCTCTTGTATCCAAACCTCAGATTGGTACCTTTGGGTTGCTAGTAGTGTTGATTACTCCTTGTAGTTGATGCTAGTTAGTTTACTTGGTGGAAGATCATATGTTCAGATCCATTATGCATATTAATACCCCTCTGATTATGAACATGAATATGCTTTGTGAGTAGTTACGTTTGTTCCTGAGGACACGGGAGAAGTCTTGCTATAAGCAGTCATGTGAATTTGGTATTTGTTCGATATTTTGATGAGATGTATGTTGTCATCCCTCTAGTGGTGTCATGTGAATGTCGACTACATGACACTTCACCATTGTTTGGGCCTAGAGGGAGGCATTTGGAAGTAATAAGTGGATGATGGGTTGCTAGAGTGACAGAAGCTTAAACCCTAGTTTATCCGTTGCTTCGGAAGGGGCTGATTTGTATCCATATGTTTCATGCTATGGTTAGGTTTACCTTAATACTTCTGTTGTAGTTGCGGACGCTTGCAATAGGGGTTAATCATAAGTGTGATGCTTGTCCAAGTAAGGTCAGTACCCAAGCACCGGTCCACCCACATATCAAATTATCAAAGTACTGAACGCGAATCAAATGAACGTGATGAAAACTAGCTTGACGATAATTCCCATGTGTCCTCGGGAGCGCTTTCCTTCATATAAGAGTTTGTCTAGGCTTGTCCTTTGCTACAAAAAGGATTGGTCCATCTTGCTGCACCTTATTTACTTTCATTACTTGTTACTCGTTACAAATTACCTTATCACAAAACTATCTGTTACCGATAATTTCAGTGCTTGCAGAAAATACCTTACTGAAAGCTGCTTATCATTTCGTTCTGCTCCTTGTTGGGTTCGACACTCTTACTTATCGAAAAGGCTACGATAGATCCCCTACACTTGTGGGTCATCACCCACCAGCTACATCTTCGCACGCAAGGAAGTGCGTCCATATTACGGGAAAAAATGATTCGCCCCCCAACTGCTAGGACCCACCAGCTACATCTTCGCATGCAAGGAAGTGGATGATAGTCGGGACCCACCTGGTCGAAGCGTACGTAGTGTTGTCATTCTGGTCACGAACATGTACATACATACTGGTCGATCGGTCTGTCTGCAGGCTGCAGCAATGAACCATGACCGTGTAAGGAAGGTCACGTGTCATAGTAGAGGCACGCACATGTCAAAGTAGAGGCACGCACGTAGCATGTCACACGGTCCCGTTAATATCGTGTACATGTACGTACAATGGCCAGGGTGCAAGAAAGTAAATACGGCCACGTACGTACATATGGGCAGAGTCTGGAACGCCTACTCACGCATACGTACGGCCATGGCTCGTGTACATGGCTGGGTTGGAACGGAGAAACTACGTCGTCCTCGTGTTCGTGGGGAGGCAACGGAATGCGTCATGTTCATCAGGAGGCAATGGAATACGTCGTGTTCATCGGGAGCCAACCGGTTTGGACGGAACAACCGATCGAAACAAGGCTTGGCATACCATAGAACGGAGGAAATGGCCTTGTGTTCGACCGACCACGGTCGAAACGGTATCCTGTTCATCGGGAGGGGTTTGGCGTACCGCAAAACGGAGGAAATGGACTTCTCTTGGAGCTCCTACAATTGAAATGGGGTCTTGTTGATCAGGAGGGGTGTGGCGTACCACAAAATGGAGGAAACGGACTTGTGTTGGAGTTTTACAGTCGAAACGGGGGTCCTGTTCATCGGGAGGGGTGTGGCGTACCGCAAAACGGGACTCCATGGTATACTGTTCATCTCCACCGTCGACTGCCTACATGGGCTACTGTTCATCCACCGTCGACCTCCTCCAGCCTCCACGGGCTCCTGTTCATCCAGCCTCCACCGCTCCTCCGCCGGCTACTATTCAATCAACCCTCTCCACGGGGTCTTGTTCAATCAACCCTCCATGGGCTACTGTTTATCCAGCCCTCCACCAGTTACTATTCAACCAGCCCTCCACGGGGTCCTGTTCATCCAGCCCTCCATGGGATCCTATTCATCCACCCCCAACCGGCTCGGTCGGGGTCCTGTTCATCCAGCGGCAACGACATCTACTACCACAGGGTCATGTTCATCCACCCCCAACCGGCTCGGTCGGGTACCTATTCATCAAGCAGCAATGGCCTCTACTACCACGGGGTCCTGTTCATCCAACCCCCCACTAGGAACTTTTCATCCAAACCCCCCAACAACGCTCACTGTCCATCCAGAGGCAACATCGATCGGCTTCAGTTAGCAGCAGTAGCGAAGGAATCGATTGATCGGGTTCAGTTAACAGCCATCGATCGATCACTCGGGTTCAGTAACGCGTAGCCTGCAGTGCAATCACTCGGGTTCAGTAGGCGAATGCCTCTCTCGGGTTCAGTTAGATCCCAATGCCTCACACCCACGCGTGTACGTGTATGAGAGAAACGCGCATCGCTCGGCCCCCAACCACCCACCGTAACCGGGAACTCCCCGATATTTTCCTCGCCCTCGCTTGTACCACGGTTTTTTCCGTCATGGACGGCCCAAAGAATGTCATGCATCTGCGTCTCCGGCCCGCCCATGACGAAAAGCCTATTTTCTGTCACGATTTTTTTCATAGAAGTAGGAGCCCACCACATCTATGATGATACCGGGTTTTGTCACAATTATCGTCATAGAAGTGTCATAAGCATGACAAATTTTTTTTCCATTCGGCCCAAAATGTCACGGATGTGTCTTTTTTTGTAGTGAATGTTAATGATGATGTTCATGTTGATGCTCAACCTAGTAATGATAATGATGTGGAGATTGAACCCGCTGTTGATCTTGATAACCCACAATCTAAGAATCAACGTTATGGTAAGATAGACTTCATTGCTAGGAAGCTTGGTAAAAAAAGAGAACCATGGGTTCAGAAACCCATGCCCTTTCCTCCTAAACCATCCAATAAAAAGGATGATGAGGATTTTGAGCGCTTTGTTGAAATGCTTGGACCTATCTTTTTGCGTATGCGCTTGACTGATATTTTGAAAATGTCTCCTTACGCTAAGTATATGAAGGAAATTGTTACAAATAAAAGAAAGATATCGAAAGCAAAAATTTCCACCATGCTTGCTAATTAGTCTTTTAAGGGTGGAATACCAAAGAACTTGGAGATCCGGGAGTACCAACTATACCATGCTCCATTAAAAGAAACTATATTAAAACTGCTTTATGTGATTTGGGAGCCGGTGTTAGTGTTATGCCCTTCTCTTTATATCGTAGACTTGAATTGAATAAGTTGACACCTACTGAAATCTCTTTGCAAATGGCTGATAAATCAACTGCTATACCCATCGGTATTTGTGAGGATGTGCCTGTTGTGGTTGCAAACGTTACTATCTTAACTGACTTTGTTATTGTTGATATTCCCGAGGACGACAGTATGCCGATCATCCTTGGTAGACCCTTTTTGAATACTGTAGGGGCTGTTATTGATTGCAACAAGGGCAATGTCACTTTTCATGTTAATGTCAATGAGCATAGGGTACACTTTTTCAAGAAACAACCTCAAGTGAATAGCATCAATTTTATTGGAAAAATTTCAACTGTTGCTATTGGAGGTTTTGAATTTCCTCTTCTTACTATAAAAAAGAAATATGATATTCTTATTATTGGGGACGTGCATATCCCCATTGAGTTAACCTAGTGTTAATCGAAAGTTCTCCGGTTTCATGTCATTCGAAAGAAGTTTGTTAATAAGACTTGATCAACCTTGTTAATGGATTCCTTTTGATGGGCATGGGATGGATGAATTAAAAAAGCACAACTTTCTGTACCCACTTTTTACTTTGTGTTATTTAGATTAAATAAAGCACAAATAGTATTATCTATCTGTTTTCTGAATTACCCGCGCAATAAAAAATGTCCCGAAAATAGAAGTTCTCCTAATGCCCTGAAAATTTAGTATAATTTTTTTATAGAATATTTGAGAATTTTTGGCACTGAGAACACACCAGGGGGCAGCACTGGTGGGCCACAAGGGTGGCGGGCGCGCCCTACCCCTGGGCGTGCCCCCTGCCTTGTGGGTCCCACGTGGGTCCCCTTCACTTATTCCAGCACACATTCACTTTCTCTTCCTCCAGAAAAAATCACCCCGTTGCTCAAACCCGTGTTCTTGCTCATCTTGCTACCATTTTCGATCTCCTTGTGCAAAGCTCCATTTGCAAAACTGCTTTGGGGGATTGTTCTTCAATATGTGACTCCTCCAATGGTCCAATTAGTTTTTTTCTAGTGTTTTATATATTTAAATTTTTTGTTTCTGTGATGACCTTGTTCTTGAGCTTGCATGCCAAATTTATATGGTCCAAAGTAGTTTTGATTCATGATATAGCTTCTAGACACTTCTTGGAGTAGTTGCTATCAATTTTGTTGAGTTTGGTTCACTTTTATTTTGAGTCACTAAAAATTTCAGAAATTTTCAGAGAAAATTAATGATGAAGAGATGGTTGAGAGGCTCTTCAAGCCCTGGTTCAAAGGAAAATGAAAATGAAGAGAAGAAGAAGCCCAAGTACAACCTTCCTCGCACCGCGGAGGTTCGGCCGTGTGAATGGCCAAGTGATCCATTCTTGAGGGTGGCTACAACTTATGAGGATTTCTATTATTTGGCTGAGAATGCAGGCATCACCGACTTCCTCCATGATAAGTGTGATCAATACCTCCTACTCACTAATACCTTCGTACTAAATTTTCACTTTCATGCTAGGAAATCACCACCCATAGTAGAGTTTTATTTATATGATGAGCATAAGGAGATGGCGCTTTATGATTTTTGCGAGATTTGCAAATTGCCATATGAGGGCAGCGTCAATGAGCCACGTCCTAGAGATGTGGAAGATTTTATTAATGAAGTTACCATAGGTGAAGGGAGAGGAGTGTCGGAAGAGAGAGTGGCTAGTTTGCATTTTCCTATTTTACGCTATTACTCATTATTTGCGGGGAGAATTTTAATTGGTCGCGGGGAGAGTGGAGGCCTTAGTGCCCCTGACCTCGCTATTTTGCGCCATGCTTTACTTCATGATAGAACTTTTAGTTTGGGCGCTTTTGTTGCTCGATGGTTGAGTTTAAACCGTTCGAGGGGTCCTATCTTTGGAGGTATCTATGCCTCACGTCTTGCTAGACGCTTCGAGATACCTATTAGGCATGATGAGGAAGAAGAGATGCTGCTACCCACTAGATACTTAGACTATAACAATATGGTACCACATGATTTTATTAGTGATGATAAGAACAAGAGACTCATCTTTAACCTGGTATTCAACCAGAAGACTTGTCAGATTATTACTTTGCTTGCACCTTCTTTGTTCGATATTCACTCAGGCAGGTACCTTATTTTGCCCGAGGACATTTATGCATAATGGGAGCAGACGCGATCCCCAGTTCCTGAGCCAGAACCATCACCTGATACGTATGAGGAATCTATTTATCAGTGGGAGCCACAAGAACTCGCTAACCAGTGGAACCCTTAGGATCTTCCTTAGTACCCAGGAGAGGGCTACTTTGATCGACCCATGGGCATAGGCCAACTTAGGCCAAAAGCTTAAGCTTGAGGGGAGTATGTATTTCTCGCCGACATTACATTCATGTCACACACTCATTTTAGCTGTCGATGTTCATACTTTTCATTGTATCACCCCTACTAGTTTATTTTCGTTTTCTTTCTTTATTCTTGTGTGTTTGAAAAACTTTGAGAAAATCCAAAAATATTAGTTCACTACAAAAAAATACACTTCCGTGATGATACGTGTTTGTCATAGTAGGTCACGTTTTTTGTCATGCATGTACATCCATGACGATTTTATGACAAAATCAAGATAGTCATACCTGTGCTGTCGTAGAAGTGTTCCATGACATTCCAAAATTATCATCACGGAAGTGTCCACTTCCATGACGATAAATCGTGTGTCATGGAAGTGCTTTTGTCAAGGGTAACCACCACGTGGAATCCACTCCAACGGGTCGTTGTTAAGCTATGGGTTCCGGTTTGGATCCGATAACCCGTTAACAGCCCCGACCAATGGGAATTTTTCACGTGTAAAATTACCATTAGCTATAGCAACCACATGTCAGCACCCGAAAAGGATAGGTGTCGACCACCTAATGGACAGGAGGCGCCTATGATACGTCAACACGTGGCAAGGCCCAACATCAGCCATTTAGGTTAAAAAGGCTGGCGCAGTAAAAATTAGCGGGCTTGCCCATTAACGTCCTGCTTGCAGACGACCCATTTGGAGTTAAGGCACGTATGTCTATTGTCAAATCGGCCTATCAAGGACCCGTTCTAAACTTGTCATCATCGCGGCCCATGGTCACTTCTAGCACGTTAACAATCCGCTAAGTATTTGGGCCGAATTATGACCCGATGTGTTTCCGGCCTGTTAAAGGTCCTGCTTCATTTGGGCCCATTTTTTGGCCCTTGAAACTTTCGGCCCATAAACGACCGTGAAGGATTTGGGTCATATTCGGCCATGTCTGACATTCGGACTGTTAAAGGCCCACTGTAGGTTTGGGCCACTTCCAACCTGTTGTGATTTTGGGCATGTTAACGTGAGACGAAATCCATGGGCCATATGTGGCCCAACTTCACATCGGGCCTATTAAAGACCCATATAAAACTGATACTAATCAAGCCTGACTGAACTCCCGGCTTGTTAAAGGCCCGTGTAGTAGGTCAGCGCATTTACGACCTGTCTGAATTTCAGCCTACGAACAATCCACATTATAAATGAGCCACCAGTCGGTTATTTGGCACAATCAGGGCGCAATCTCACTTTCGTCCTAGTAAAGGCCCATGTTATTTATGGTCTCAAGATATTTACACATGTTGACGGCCTATTGTTACCGAGGGCCCAAATTAAGTTTAGGCTTGTTAAAGGCCCACTAGGTGCATAGACCAAAAATATGAAAGCTTATGCTGATTTAGGCCCAGATATTTTTATTGGGCTACATGCAAATTACGGCCCATAATTGTTTTTAGCCCAATTGGAATGGGCCTAACGAATGTTTGCATGTTGGGCTCCTACGAAAATTTCGGTCAAATACATTACTAAGATAAACCTACACTATGCAAAAATAGCGTCAAAATTTCTATAGCCTTTGGCAGCATGATAAATGATGCATCACAACAAAATAAATTCTAGCCATACAATAAAAGGAATGTCGGCATAAAGTTTACAGTCCTTGCAGATAAAAGCACCATGAGATGTATAGAAGCACATATCATTTGACATGAGTGCTAATGTTTCAAGCTGTAGAATCTAATGGAGCAGCATGATCATCCCCTTTTTCTGCCATTGCTCTTGAACAACGACACAAATGTCTGATAGTCTGGTTTCAAAACCATTCATATCTTGACGACATTTGTCAACCACTATTCTTGTTTCCGAAACGACGTCCTTTAGGGATTGGACTTGTGTCTGGAGCAAAAATATATCACTCTGTATAGCCGGAAGATTTTGTTCACTAGGCGATTTGGTTGAGGTTACCTTGACAACCAACTCGGAATTACGCAGGAAGGTGCTTTTTGCACTGTTAGTGGAGAGATACTGACGCACTGCAGCAAGAGGTGACATTGTTCCTGTGGTAGCCTCGTCTCCTTCAGGTGGTTGTGGTTGTTCAATCATTTGTTACATAGCTTGCTGAAAGTTTGAACTTGTAGATTAGTGTACCAGATAAGTTACTAATGAGACAAAAACAAACAAAGTAGGTTTCATGTTTATACATAACTTATTTTGGTGAACTACTGTAATACATTAGCATGTATTGTAGTGCCAACTACATAATAAAATCACTTTCGGAACATATGTCCATGTAGCATGCCTACTATATTGTCTATTTCCTCACATTTGTTGACATGTAAGGATAAAGAGACATGGTTTAAAGTAGGATGAACATAGTATGACATCATTCATATCATGGGAAAACATATATAAAACAAACAGGCTATTGTATGATTGTGTGGGCACGTGAACATCACAACTAGATTACAGATCAAGACCAAAAGAATACCCTTAATCTCTTTTAAATCGTGTAAGGTGAAATGATACGTTAAGACAACTGTGTATAAAAGTGAACAGAGTAATTGACATTGGCTACAAACCAAGCAGTTAAATGAACACGTCACAGTAACAAGCAGTTCAAAGGAAGGAGGAGTAAGGACTTACAACAGCGGCTTGAACTGGTGTGCTCATGCCCTTCATCTTGCTGGTGTGGCAATCCTTGAAGATTTCCACTGCATTCGGTTCAGGTTCTTTTTGGTCCGCACGGGCTTTCCTCTGTATTTGGAACAAGTCAATATAGATACGATAATATGGCATAGAAAAAATAAGGTTGCAACAGCTATTTACAAGAGCCTCGCAGTGTGCAATATAGCTACGAGATCCCGTTGTCTATTGGAATTTCACTTTAGAATGGTTGGTCTTGTTCTTCAAACAGTTAGCCTAGAAGAAGATACACTAGTAAGGTACATACATAAATACAAGTTCAATATGTGATCTGATCAAATACATATACCCTACCTGATACTTTGGATCAGACCAGTGTTTAACAAGGGTTGTCCAGTCTTCATCTGTAATATTCCACTTGAGATGTTTGGGCGATTACATTGTTAGCCTTGCCTTCAGAATGAGTTTTCTAAGGTGATACTGATACTGTCGCAGAGCAGACTGAAAAACATGAGTGCATGCTTGTTTAGTTGCATCATCTTTCGGATCCAACTTGAACCTCATCTGTTGAAAAAAATGTGAGTCTTATTAGGAGGAAGCTAGAAAGTATGGGATAGAGCAAGACAATATTACAAATTGCGATGAATAACATTACTTACAGATAAATGGTCAAGGAAGGTGTTAAAGTCAGTATCGTCTTTCTCTTTCCTGTACTGGATCCACGTTGGGAGGATACGTGCATGACACCTAACGACAACGGCTGCCTCTGATACTAACCTGGCTGACTCTGTAGCATCACGTGGCCTTTTAAACCAGCCTCAAAATGGATTTCCATTCTTCCTCCTTTAGATTTTGTTAATTTGTCAAGCATTATCCCTGATGTCTGTTTCTGTTTGCGCCGTGGTGCTAGTTCAACAATGAATATGGAAAGTATTATTGCACATCAAACCGTGAGAGTACATATAAAGGTGCATGCAACTGCAACTTGACTTGGTCACGTACCATCTTGGTGTTGATGCTCATGAGGTTCATTTGATCTTGTGAAGTCCTGTTGTGTTAGCAGTGCTTCGGAAGTAGTGTTAGGTGTGAAGGTGATACGTTGGAGTGTTAGGTGTGAAGGTGATACGTCTCCAACGTATCTATAATTTTTGATTGTTCCATGCTATTATATTATCAACCTTGGATGTTTTATATGCATTTATATGCTATTTTATATGATTTTTGGGACTAACCTATTAACCTAGAGCCCAGTGCCAGTTTCTGTTTTTCCTTGTTTTTGAGTATCGCAGAAAAGGAAAACCAAACATAGTCCAATTGACCTGAAATTTCACGAAGATCATTTTTGGACCAGAAGAAGCCCACGGAGTGCCGGAGATGGACCAGAAGAGTCCCGAGGCCACCACAAGGGTGGGGGCGCGCCCCCCAACCTCGTGGCCGCCTCAGGGACACCCTGACTTGTTCCCAACTCCAGCACCTCTTATATAACCCCAAACTTCCAGAAAGAAACCTAGATCGGGAGTTTTGCCGCCGCAAGCCTCTCTAGCCACGGAAAACCAATCTAGACCCATTCCGGCACCCTGCCAGAGGGGGGAATCCCTCTCCGGTGGCCATCTTCATCATCCCGGCGCTCTTCCTGACGAGGAAGGAGTAGTTCACCCTCGGGGCTGAGGGTATGTACCAGTAGCTATGCGTTTGATCTCTCTCTCTCTCTCTCTCTCTCGTGTTCTTGATTTGTCACGATCTTGATGTATCGCGAGCTTTGCTATTATAGTTGGATCTTATGATGTTTCTCCCCCTCTAATCTCTTATGATGAATTGGGTTTTCCCTTTGAAGCTATCTTAATGGATTGAGTCCTTAAGGATTTGAGAACACTTGATGTATGTCTTGCATGTGCTTATCTGTGGTGACAATGGGATATCACGCGAGCCACTTGATGTATGTTTTGATGATCAACTTGTGAGTTCCTTGACCTCGTGAACTTATGCATAGGGGTTGGCACATTTTTCATCTCGACTCTCCGGTAGAAACTTTGGGGCACTCTTTGAAGTTCTTTATGTTGGTTGAATAGATGAATCTAAGATTGTGTGATGCATATCGTATAATAAAACCCACGGATACTTGAGGTGATATTGGAGTATCTATGTGACATTAGGGTTTTGGTTGATTTGTGTCTTAAGGTTTTATTCGAGTATGAACTCTATGATAGATCGAATGGAAAGAATAGCTTCATGTTATTTTACTACGGACTCTTGAATAGATCGATCAGAAAGGATAACTTTGAGGTGGTTTTGTACCCTACAATAATCTCTTCGTTTGTTCTCCGCTATTAGTGACTTTGGAGTGACTCTTTGTTGCATGTTGAGGGATAGTTATATGATCCAATTATGCTATTATTGTTGAGAGAACTTGCAGTAGTGAAAGTATGAACCCTAGGACTTGTTTCAACGCATTGCAATACCGTTTGTGCTCACTTTTATCATTAGTTACCTTGCTGTTTTTATATTTTCAGATTACAAAAACCTATATCTACCATCCATATTGCACTTGTATCACCATCTCTTCCCCGAACTAGTGCACCTATACAATTTACCATTGTATTGGGTGTGTTGGGGACACAAGAGACTCTTTGCTATTTGGTTGCAGGGTTGTTTGAGAGAGACCATCTTCATCATACGCCTCCCACGGATTGATAAACCTTAGGTCATCCACTTGAGGGAAATTTGCTATTATCCTACAAAGCTCTGCACTTGGAGGCCCAACAACGTCTACAAGAAGAAGGTTGTGTAGTAGACATCAGAAGGCAGCTTGGGAACTAGCCAGTTGTGGAGCAAACAAACGAGTAACTCGGTGAGATGCCGATACAGTTGAAGCGGATGCTGCAGCTAGTGGAGCAGGTGATACTGTGTTTGTAGATTTAGCCGGTGGACTTAGACCTTCTACTGCACTATAAGTATCAGCAGAATCTCGAGGGCAGATCCTTTTCGTTGCACCCGATGAGTAACACCATTCCCTACTATATTCTTTTCCTTGCTCTTTTTTGACTTTGCCATGTCAAGCTGTACCCAAAACACAAGAGGACAAAATCGCTCTTCAGAAATCATTGATGCATGATACAGACAAGCAATACTTTGATGTAAGACAACCATATGAGGATGGAATATGTAAGAAAAACAGGATGGCGTGATATATTCACAACTACGATGTGTAAAGTAAGCAGAAGGATTTTCAAGAAAATAGAAGTAATGCCAGCTAGACACCATATGAAAGATGCAACCAGTATCACTCTGTCAAGTTAAAAGTGTCTTGTCATACGTGGCATTTCAAAAAATTAGAAGCAGTACAACCTAGAAATCAATGCAAGATGCAAACACTATCAAACTGCCATGTTAAAAGCGTCCAATCATGAGTGACTAATGCGGGATACACAACAGTAGTACTTTGATGTATGAACATGGTATGATAGATAGATGAAGTGTATTCTAGACACAGAAAGGCATGTCATATGCACATGTATAGCATATATACTCAGTAGGTGAAATTTAATCAAAATAGAAGAAATACAGGCTAGACAACATATGCAACATGAAACCAATTATCACAACTTAGAGAAAGCACCTGCGATGGTGGAGTACGGAGATGAACTCATCATGTAGACTTGGGACTTCAACTGCATTAGCAGTAGAAGTGGAAAATCTAGAGAGTCTCTATTTGCGTCGGTCCGGAGGACCACCAACATCCCCTAACTTACTCTTTTCCTTCCTCTTTTCTGATATTGCCTTATGAAGTCAAAACCACATGAAGATGAATAAAATTAGCTCTGCATAACTGGTTGATACATGATACAGACGGACACTACTTTGATGTAAGGCAAGCGCATGATAGGAGGATGGAATATATACAAAAAAAGACAGCATTGCATATTCACACGTATGATAGGAGGATGAAATATGTATGAAAACAGTAAGCAGAAGGCATTTCAACAAAATGAGAAGAAATGAAAGCTATGCACCATATGAACATGCAACCAATATCACTCTATCAGGTAAAAAGTGTCTCGTCGTAAGTGCCATTTCAAGAAATTAGAAGCAGTACAAGCTAGAAGACAATGCAAGATGCAACCTACATCACACTCCCAAGTTAAATTTGTCTTATGGGTAAGTGATTGTTGCGGGTATAAGTTGTAAGCTACACAGATGCAATTCAACAAGATCAGAAGCAATACAAACTAGACATCATATGGAACACGCAACCACATATAATAGTTCCAAGTTAGAGCAAGCACATGTGATGGTGGAGTAGGGGAGATGTGCTCATCATCTACACAGCTACGTTGACTGTCCAGCCTTGTGTTGTCTTGCGAATCTTGTTGGCAGGATGGCGGTGTAGAATCTGTAGAGACCCTCTGTTTGAGTTGCTCCGAAGGACCACCATCATCCACTGTCATACTAATTTCCTTCAGCTGTATTGATCTTGCATTGTGAAGTCATACTGATAAGAAAAATGAATAAAATTCGCTCTTCAGAACTCATTCATGCATGATACTGACGAACACTACTCGGATGAAAGGCAAACACATGATACAAGGATGGAATATGTACGAAAAATAGGATGGTGTGACATATTCACACCTATGATGTGGTAACTAAGAAGAAGGCATTTCAACAAATTAGAATCACCGCAAGCAAGACACCATATGAAAGATGCAACCAATATCACTCTGCCAAGTTCAAACTGTTTGGCATTTCAACAAATTGGAAGCAATACATGCTAGAAATCATATGCAAGACGCAACCAATATCACAGTGGCGACTTAAAGGTGCCTTATCATAAGTGACTGATGCGGGATATGCAAGAACAGTAGCCTAATGTAAGAACATGGTGTGATCAGATATAGTATATTCTAGAAACGGGAACACGTGTCATATTCATAGGCATTATGTGTAAAGTAAGCAGATGCAATTCAAAAAAGTTAGAAGCAATACAAGCTAGACATCATACGCAACATGCAACCACATATAATAGTGCCAAGTTAGAGCAAACACATGTGTCGGCGTTCTGGGAACGGGGGTCCCCAGACTTGCCTGCCTGCGGCCTGCGGCGTGGCTCAAAGGGGGGCCCAGCACGGCCCATCTTCATCAACACAGACCCAAGACCATCCCGAGGGGCCAAGCCTCGCGGGGCGGACGACACGGAGCTTCCTCAGGCACGGCCTCACCAGGCTGGCTCGTGAGGAGGCGGAGAGATCAAGGCGGGGTACCTCACGAGGTGCCCATGACACAAGCTATGACGACCAAGGGTGCCAGGCGGGCGCCAGCCCGCGCAGTGTCCTCCTTTCCCCTTTGGTGCAAAGGGGGCAAGCGCAGCCGCGGAGTACCGAGGCATCAGGCAAAGGTTGCCGTTTCAGTGCAACAAGACCAAGACCAGGAGGACCGCAAGATGGAGGTCATTGTGGAGCCCAAGACGGCGTCACCATCAGAGCTTTGTGCAGGCGAGGACCAACTTTAGTCAGGATAAGTGTACTAGAAGTTCCCCTTCAAAATGGCCAATTGTTGGCGCCCTTCCCGCTCAATATTTGGGAAGAGGCCCAGGGCCATTGCCTATAAATAGGACCAGCCACCCACAAGGATCGGGGTTCGGGTTCGAGGTAAAAGGAAGGTTCGAGACAGAGATCGAGGATCAAGGATCGGATCGAAATCAGAGAGAGAGAAGGGTGACTGAACTCCTCCTAGCAGTTTGTCCCCCCAACAAAGAACAGACCCTCGCGAGGCTGTTCTTCCTTGTATTGTTCATCATCATCAGCCTAAGAGGCAATCCACCACACCACACACTGGAGTAGGGTATTACACCACAACGGTGGCCCGAACCAGTATAAACCCTGTGTCTCTTGTGTCGTTCTTTCCATAGCTTAGATCTTAGCGAGGCGGAGGGGTGCAGGTAGGTAGGAGGCGAAATCTCCATGCGCACCCCAGTGTTCGAACCTCAAGGGTCTACCGGAACCCGAAATCCGACATTTGGCGCGCCAGGTAGGGGTGCGTCGGAATTCGTCTTCCACCACCCCGTTCTCCTCCGACCATCGCGCCCATGTCTGACGCTCGTCGGGCCCGCGCCGAGTGCCGGGCCGCTCTCGCTTCCCGCGTCGCCCAGACGGCTCCTGTCGGCGGGCGTCCTCGCTGTTCCCTGTCACCTTCCTTCAACGCCGCCACCGGCCCGGCAGGGGACGAGCAGAAAGCATCGTCTCAGCATCCATCAGTGCGGCAAGACGGCCGCACCGCTACTCCCTCGCTCACCCCAGCTGGTTCTTCATCCCGCGCGCTCCGCGCACCCATGGAGGCTCGAGCTGCGCTCATCGCAACAAACGAGCTCCTGCGCTACCGTCCCGTCGACGACGTCTACGAAGAATGGCTTGACCACGTCACCGAGCTCGTCCGCGGCGCAGGGGGCTCTCCTGCGCCGTCTGTTCTGTTGCACCGCACCCCGCCCCGCGCGGGCGACGAGGCTCTGACGGCGCCCCTGCCGCCTCCTCCTGAAGAAGGCGCCACGGCTCCAAGGCGCGTGGCCCCTGGGCGGAACCCGCTCCGTCAGGTGCCAGCGCGGCAAGAGCAGAGCTGCCAAGAAGTCCCTCGCCCGCATGAAGCTGCCCGGGCGCTCCCTGCTCCAGCACGTCGCGACCATGCTCCTGCTCCCGCACGCCAAGACCCCGCGCTGCTCCCAGCTGCAGCGCGTGGGGACATGCAAGACCAAGCTCTCCATCACCCAAGGCCTCCCGTGGCCACAGCAGGCTACCGTGCCTTCACCACCGAGCTACGCAGCGTCGCGTGGCCCGGCAAGTTCAAGCCAGACCTGCCTCCTCATTACGACGGCACGGCCGACCCTGCGGAGTTCCTCCAGCTCTATGAGCTGGGCATCGAAGCTGCCAACGGAGACGAGAAGGTCATGGTGAACTGGTTTCCCATGGCGCTCAAGGACGGGGCCCGCACCTGGCTCCTGAACCAGGCCGACCAACTTCCAAGGTACTCGCGACCGGCCACCCGCCGTGAGCGACATGCGCTGCATCAAGCAACAACCCAGGGAGACCCTGCAGAAGTACATCCAGCGCTTCAACAACGCACGCCTCAAGATTCCCAAGGTGACTGAGGAGGCCATCATCTCAGCCTTCTCTGACGGCGTGCGCGATGTCAAGATGAAGGAGGAGCTGGCGATGCATGAAGACTTGTGCACTTCCTTGGAGCTGTTCAACTTGGCAACCAAGGGCGCCAGGGCTGAGGAAGGGCGTCTCTCCCTCCTCGAGCTGCCTGCCGCAGACCCAGAAGAGAAGAAGCCCAAGGCAAAGGATGTGAAGCGCAAGGGGCTGCCGTGCTCGCGGCAGAACCAGACACCAAGCGGGGCAGAGATCTACCCGAACCTCCCAAGGGCAGTCGATACTGTGTGTACCACGACCTCCACACCCACAACACCAACGAATGTCAAGAGCTCCGAGCCGTGCGAGAAGGAAGGATCGGCCGTCGCCCCGACCGCGGTGACCGGGGCTACGGTCGAGGAGGAGGAAGGAACGCAGGACGCTGGAAGACCGTGGCCCGCGCCAAGGGTGGCGCGATCAACCTCGCGAGGATCGCTGGCAAGATCCGCCTCGCCAGGGAGACTTGAGGGATCAGCCTCGCGAGAATCGCTCGCAAGGCAACGCAGGCCTCCCTCCGCTGTCGCCGCAACCAAGGAGGAACGAGGACCGCCACCAGGACGAGGGGGCTGGGGGCTTCCAGGAGCCGCGCGCGATCGCCTGCATCCTGGGCGGGGCTCAAGCCCCAGCCTCTCAACGCATCTTCAAGCAGTTCACCAGCGAAGTGAATGCAGTCCTCCCCAAGCTCGAAGCCACGCGCCCTCTCAGGTGGTCGGCGTGCGCCATCACGTTTAGCTCAGCAGATCAGCTCAAGTGTGCGGCTACAGCCGGAGTCCTCCCGATGCTTTGTTCCCCAATCATCAGCAACGTGGTGGTCACCAGGACCCTCATCGATGGCGGGGCAGGGCTCAACGTCCTGTCCATGGAAACATTGAACAATCTCCAAGTGCCCTACAGCCAGCTTCAGCCAACCAAGACTTTCTCCGGAGTCACCGACGGCTCCACGGTCCCGATTGGGCAGGTCCGCCTCCCTGTCACCTTCGGGGCACGAGACAACTACCGCACCGAGCTCATCGACTTTGACGTCGCTCACATTCGCCTTCCATACAACGCCATCCTTGGGTACCCAGCGCTGGCCAAGTTCATGGCCGTAACTCACCACGGCTACAACGTCCTCAAGATGCCAGGAAGTGGCGGAGTCATCACGGTGCCCTGTGAAGAGAAGGACGCGGTGTGTTCCCTGGAGCGAGCCTTTCAGGCCGCGTCACTGGAAGACCCGGATCGCGGAAGCAGGAGGCTTCCCGAGACCGCCGCCAAGAAGAAGAAGACATCGTCCGTCCCGGCCCCTCAGGAGGCAGGCCCCTCTGGGCCCGCGCCTGCCCAGGGGGAACCTCCTTCCATCGCATAGGAAAGCGCGCCTGGCGCCCTCCTCAGGCAGGGCTCGGGGGCTCTCCCCTGGAGGGCCACCGACCTGGCTAGGGTCACGAGGGAGGCACTTGGGCACCACATGGAGGCGTGTTTCGAAGCACGTTTCCCTCAAGAAGGAGTAATGCAAGGAGATGCAGACCCTTAGGAGTTCGTCGGCAAGGCCATTCAGGAGCTACAGGAGTCAAGCGTCATGAGAGGCGGCCGCCGCCTACCAGCAGTGGCTCCCCATACAGGCGAGGATGGTGGGCTGCGCGTCTGCGTCGACATACCAGGGCTCAATCGAGTCGCCTCTCTGGAGCGCCTCTGGCCCTCGCGAGTGGGGCGCTGCGGAGGTCCACCCCACAGCTACGTTCGCATGCCTTACGGCTTACCGAATGCGGCTGCCACGTACCAGCGCCTCATGAGGGGCATCATGGAGGCACAAGAGGCCAGGCGTTCTGCAGCCCTGGCGGAGATGGAGATGGTCCGCGAGGAGACACCAGCGCCTCCGGAGCCTCCCGAGGCCCCTAGGCCTGGGGGCTCGTGAGGATCGGCTTCCACAGCCCACCGAGTCTGCTACACCAACAGTCCTTCGTCCTCAACATCATCAGGTGACATCTTTCAAGTTTCATTTCCGGCTGGGAGTGCCCCCCTAGGGCTGCATTATTCCCAGGCCGCGTGGGTCCGTCCCTGCGGCATGTATCCCTTTTATTTCATGTTGTTAGCTTACCTTGTTGGGGGCGCCCCTCGGGCTGCATCATCCCCAAGTCGCTCGGGCCTGACCCAGTGATGTCCGCCTTCCCAGCATCTATTTGAATGAATCCACTCCTTCGCGGCTAATGAGTTTGACCTAGTTGCCCGCTCAACTGACGCCAACTAACGGAACTGCTCCCAAACGGCACGACGCTTGTGCATGGGTCCGTCCCTGCAACACCGACAAACCTGAATGGCTGAGCTCTGGCCGCGGCAGCCCCGCATGGCGCCACCTCGTCAAGCCTTCAGTGCCTCATCGCCCCTCGGAAGCAACCAACGGCTGACTGTCAATTGTCATGGCAACCCCTCGTTCTTTCTATGATGGGTTTACAGGATCTCCTAAAGGAGCTGCGTCTGGCGAGGCCCTTGCGGTGTCTCCTTCACTCTCATCCGTGCGAACCGCTTGCATGTTAAAGGGGGGGTGCCTGAGCATCGCGACTCAGGGCTCCTACTGGCTCTCCAGCCCTCACCCTCTGGCCTTGTCCACGGCATCGCGACCTGGCATACCAGCGACGGCTGAGACTCGCTCGAGGGCCGGGACCCGAGGACGTAGAGCAAAAAGGGGAGCAAAGGCGAGAGGGGAGGGACACGCGAGGACCTCACCGAGCAGCCTCACGCCTGCCGATGCATGGACCCGGCGACACACCAGAGAGCGACCCCTGATTCTCGAGATAAGTCACCACCCGGAAGCGCCAGCTACCGTGGCACCATCCCCGCACCTAATGCAATCCCGTGTTAGCGACGCCGCTATCCTTTCTCACCGAACGACGGCTGCTTGAGCGCCAAAGGGGACCTCCTGAGCATCGCGACTCAGGGGCTCTTACCGGACTCCGGGTCGCTCACCTCCTGGCCTTGACCACGGCATCGTGACCTGGCATGCCAGCGACGGCTGAAGCCGCCTTGGGACTGGGACCTGTCGGCGCAGAGCACCAAGCCCTCGTGAGGTTCGAAAGGGAGAACTGAGCTAAGACGGAATGAGCAACTCGGACAATTCTACGACAAGGGTTATATTAACAAACAGGATCACATGCACCTTACAAGCCCCCACGGGACGCGTCTTTGATTCCTCACAGGGAACAGATCCTAAAAGGACGCTAACTACGCATGCCCCTGCAAAAGATGCCATCATCAACAGTGGGCCGTCAAGCACCGGCGCCAACCCCATCCAGATCAGAGGCGGCGACGGCCTGACAAGCCTGCCCTGCTCCAGGAGCGGCGCCGGCTCGGGGGCTCGTAGCTGTCGTCGCTCGTCTTTGGAGTCGCGAAGAGCTCGCCGGAGTCGCTGGAACCTCCGCCGCCTCCGCCGCCTGAGGAGCCACCAAGGGAGCGGTCAGCGGGCCCAGTCCTTGCCGCAGCAGGGTCCCGGCCACCTCTCCCGGGGCAGCACTCCAGCCGACGCCCGTTCGCATCGAAGACCTTGAAGAACATCACCGAAGCACCGTCATACTCCATGTGGATCGTGAAGGCGCCGCTTGTCCTGCAAACCCGGGCGACTTTGCTCCAGCCTCGAGTCATGAAGACCTCACCCGGGGCGACGACCGCGACCTCTGCCTCGGTCGCGAGGGTGCTGCAACCGGCGTGCTACAGCCAAAGCTCCAGGAGTTCTCCCTGCGGGATGATGGAGGTGAAGAAGGGAGGAAGGCGAATCCAAGACTGAGGAGGCATGGCGGTGTGGAGCACGAACTCTCGGGAGGGCCCTCGGTGTGAACCCCAGGGGGGACGACCCGCACCTTCGTGACCCGCCGGCGCCGACGGCGGCGCCGCCCGTGGCGATCAGCATCAACTCCTTCAGGGCCCTCGATGTGGGCGTACACGGGAAGCGGGAACCCTGGCGGTGCCCGCTCGCACCAGGGTCTCGACACCACCTGATGGGCCCCCTCGTCCGGGCCGCGGAGGGCGAGCCGTTTCTTCGGCGGGAGCGGGTCTGGTTCCTCTAGGGGAGCCTTTCCCTTCTCTGCCGTCGAGAACCGGAGGATCGGGGCCATCGCAGCAAGACGGAGCAAGAACCGGGAAGAAGGAGAAGCAAGAAGGGATGGACTGGAAGGGCACACGCCGTTCCGTACGTATGGCCGGCGAAGGCCAACCGCCGACCTCCACGATCGCAGGTAATCATGACCCGCTTTGCATGCAGGGGCTTGTCCAATCTGTGCAGTTGCCGAGGCTCCATGGGGAAGTGGAGACGCCCACATCCAATCAACCGCCACACAGCGCCCAAGACCGCAGGCTGTTAGGGCCCGCGGCGCTTCGCTCTTGCCCTTCTGCTTCCCTGCACGGCCAAGTCCGGGCACGCCTTGGGCCCGAGGGCTACTGTCGACGTTCTGGGAACGGGGGTCCCCAGACTTGCCTGCCTGCGGCCTGCGGCGTGGCTCAAAGGGGGCCCAGCACGGCCCATCTTCATTAACACAGACCCAAGACCCTCGCGAGGGGCCAAGCCTCGCGGGGCGGACGACACGGAGCTTCCTCAGGCACGGCCTCACCAGGCTGGCTCGCGAGGAGGCAGAGAGATCAAGGCGGGGTACCTCACGAGGTGCCCGTGACGCAAGCCATGACGACCAAGGGCGCCAGGCGGGCGCCAGCCCGCGCAGTGTCCTCCTTTCCCCTTTGGTGCAAAGGGGGCAAGCGTAGCCGCGGAGTACCGAGGCATCAGGCAAAGGTTGCCGTTTCAGTGCAACAAGACCAAGACCAGGTGGACCGCAAGAGGGAAGTCATCGTGGAGCCCAAGACGGCGTCACCATCAGAGCTTTGTGCAGGCGAGGACCAACTTTAGTCAGGATAAGTGTACTAGATGTTCCCCTTCAAAATGGCCAATTGTTGGCGCCCTTCCCGCTCAATATTTGGGAAGAGGCCCAGGGCCATTGCCTATAAATAGGACCAGCCACCCACAAGGATCGGGGTTCGGGTTCGAGGTAAAAGGAAGGTTAGAGACAGAGATCGAGGATCAAGGATCGGATCGAAATCAGAGAGAGAGAAGGGTGACTGAACTCCTCCTAGCAGTTCGTCCCCCCAGCAAAGAACAGACCCTCGCAAGGCTGTTCTTCCTTGTATTGTTCATCATCATCAGCCTAAGAGGCAATCCACCACACCACACACTGGAGTAGGGTATTACACCACAACGGTGGGCCGAACCAGTATAAACCCTGCGTCTCTTGTGTCGTTCTTTCCATAGCTCAGATCTTAGCGAGGCGAAGGGGTGCAGGTAGGTAGGAGGCGAAATCTCCGCACGCACCCCAGTGTTCGAACCTCAAGGGTCTGCAGGAACCCGAAATCCGACAACATGTGATGGTGGAGTAGGGGAGATGTGCTCATCATCTACACAGCTACGTTGACTGTCTAGCCTTGCGTTGTCTTGTGAATCTTGGTGGGAGGATGGCGGAGTAGAATCTGTAGAGATCCTCCATTTTAGTTGCTCGGAAGGACCACCATCATCAAATTCCTTACCAATACCCTTCCGCTTTATTGATTTTGCATTGTGAGGTTAAACCGGCAAGAAAAAGAAAAAAAATTCGCTCTTCAGAACTCATTCATGCATGATACTGACAAACACTACTCTGATGAATGGCAAAGTCATGATATGAGGATGGAATATGTACAAAAAACTGGACGGCTTGACATAGTCACACCTATGATGTGGTAACTAAGCAGAAGGCACTTCAACAAATTAGAAGCACTACAAGCTAGACACCATATGGAAGGTGCAATCAATATCACTCTGCCAAGTTAAAACTATCTCATCATAGGTGGCGTTCATCAAACTAGAAGCACTACATGCTAGAAAGCATATTCAAGAGGCAAACCAATATCACACTGCCAACTTAAAGGTGTCCCATCATAAGTGACTGATGTTGGATACACAAGAAGAGTAGTGTCATGTAAGAACATGGTGTGATAGACAGATATAGTATGTACCAAAAACAGGAAGGCGTGTCATATTCACACGTATCATGTGTAAGCTAAGCAGATGCAGTTTACACTAATTAGGAGCAATACAAGCTAGACACCATATGCAACATGCAACCAGATATCACACTGCCAAGTTAGAGAAAGCACCTTGGATGGTGGAGTAGGGGAGCGGAGACTTGGAACTTGTAATACACTAGCAATACGAGGAGAATCCGTACAAATGCTCCGTTTACGTTGCTGCAGAGGATCACCATCATCGCCTTCCTTACTCTTTTCCTTCCTCTTTTTTTTTGATTTTTCCTTGTCAAGTCAAACCCACAATAAAAAGGAATAAAATTTTCTCTTCAGAACTCATTGATGCATGATACTAACGAACACTACTTTCATGTAAGGCAGCCGCATGATAGGAGGATGGAATATGTATGAAAAACAGGACGGCATGACATATTGACATGTATGATGTATAAAGTGTAAACTAAGGACAAGGTGTTTGAACTAGTCAGAAGCAATGCAAGGTAGAAACCATACGAAAGATGAAAAAAATATCACTCTGCCAAATTAAAAGGGTGGCCTAATAAATGCATTTGACCAAATTAGAAGCAATACATGGCAATAGGCAAGAAATAATATGCAATATGCGACGAATAAAGGTGTCTCATCGTAAGTGATTGATGCAGGATACAGAAGAGAGGTAGTTTCATGTAAGAACATGGTTAACAGATAGATGTGTAAACTAAGGAGAAGCAATTTACCCTAATTAGAAGCATTACAAGCTAGACACCATATGCAACATGCAACCACATATCACCTAGTGAAGTTAGAGCAATCACCTGCGATGGAGCTGTAGGGGAAATGCGGTCTTCAAGTACGGAGCTACATTCAATATCTTCATTTAGGCTTGATGTTTCTTGAGAATCATGAGTGACTACGTGCGCGTCAAAATTACAGTTTGGAGCAGCGGTTGGACTTGGAGGCACCCCGGTCGTAGCGCTTCATAGTAGTAAATGAGCGATGAGGGGTCAAATCACAAAGCCCCACCTTTCCCGCATTAAGCTGGACGGACGAAGCAACCATCATTTCACTCTAGGGCGCAAGAGCATAAAGAAAAGAGAAAACCAATGATGCATGCGGCAGCTACCTAGGGCACCCTAGGGTAGGGGCCTCCACTACAAATCCTTTTTTTAAAGCGCCTCCACTATGAATCCACTTCTCCCTCGTCCTCTTGAAGAAAACCGATGATGTGTGCAGTGGTAGGGTTTGTAGGAGTACTACGGATTGCGGGGCCACATCATAGTAAACGTGAGAGGGATTGAGTTCGAGTCGACGCCTTAATATGTGTGGGCCGCTTGGTTTTACAGGAACGAGGAAGCATTTTGGGTTCGGGGACCAGTGGAGATATACGTACAAAAAAATGTGGCTGTAGGTTTGACCGGAAGGCAATGATGCATGGGCCCTGCATTTTGATATACCCGCGGTCGCATGAAATTTGCTACTCTACTCAAAACTAGTAAGGTACATGCATTGAACGCATGAGATTTGGAAACCAAATTATGAATAAATACACACTATAGCATGTAAAGCTTTGAGTCATATATACATGATGTAGATGTTCGTTTAGTTCTTATAGTTAATCTCATTCAAAATCAATTAGTTTTATAAAAAGGTTAAGATTCATGGGATTGTGCATTATAAAGCATAAAGTAAAAAAAATAATGGTAATTCATTTAGAAAAAAGGGCAATTATGATACGGAAGATTCTAGAACAAAGGAGAAGTACTTGTGTTTTGGGAAAGCATGCACGGCCCACATCTCTTATTGGTTGATATGTCACGAAATAAGAAATGAGGAGGGAGTTAATGTACCGTGCCAAAGTGTTTTGGGATTATTTGGTTTTCGGAAGGTGACTTACACACGTAGACGGAGGGAGTACAAAGAGAAATAATGAATTGCAGTTAAAAGAATGGCATTTCTAACAAAAATGTGAATTTGAACTACATATGTGTACACGTGACCAGCACATATATTGTCAATGCAAAATTTAATGCAAGAAATAACTTATGAGTAACATGCATGAATTGATGATGTGGTGCTTGCATGCATAGAGTAGAAAAACCATGTGATTTATGACTTGCATGCATGACGTGTTCTTGTGCCATAGTTGCATGTCTAGGAAAAAAGCTACTAGTGGGTTGTACTAGCTATTTAGGAATAGAAGATGTATACATGGAAGTTGTAGGAAAAGAGTTGACATGTATCTCAATTCCCATGAGTAGGGATCGGAAAAGAGATGTCATTTGGTTCACATCATAGGAACTTCTCTATTGAATCTAGAGATGACATGTATCTCAATTCCTATGAGGAAGGATTAGAAAAGAGATGTCATTTGGTTCACATCATAGGAACTTTTCTATTAAATATATGCTAATGTTTATTTTCCTTTGAAATTATGGTTGTATAGGAATCCATTCATATGAAACAAGTGGCTCGAAAGCTATAAAAATGATATCATGTTTATTTCCTTTGAAATGTGGAGTATATGGATCTATTCCCATGAACCAATTGGCTCTAAAGGAAAAAAAATCCTATGAAAATCATATCATATAGAGTTCCTATGATATTCCTCCACACCAAAGGATGGTTGAAATTGCTGCAGGTGATACGGTGGTCTTTCTTTGTAGACTCCTCTTCCATCTTTATAGTTACCTCTCGAAGATGAAATGATGTATACTGGGTATTCTATATGTGCATTTTGGTACACGAAAACTCGGTAAAACTTTGTGAGGTTCGAATTTTCAATAAAGCTATATGGACTGCATTTTGGAACGGAGGGAGGAGCATACGGGACTTGCTAACACTCACGTGGAAGATTTGTGTGCAGGAGGAGTGCCTGCTCTGTTAACTGACATGGAAAAATTGACACTGTCAGATGCCGATCTAACGGTTCTTATGGCGTTCGTCAGGAAACGGCTTGTGGTGAACTCTTGTCGGATAATGATTTACAGACACATGCATTGCATTGGTACGTGCCCCCTCTCTCTCACGCACACACACACCCTCATGAGTCACGACTCTCCCGAGTTCTCTCGCACCCACCGTCTATCTGTAGTTAGATGTCACACACATATGTGCTCTTGACAACCTACCCTCAGAACTTCTAAAACACAAAAGATGTCGCACCTTTTATTTTAGCTCACACGTCACACACTTATAATATTACTCTTGTGGCGAACGTTCTTTGGGCATAGTATATTGTACTCTCACGAAAAGAAGCGGTGCACGCATGCACTAGTTCTCTCACACCCACTCGCGGGTATATGTAGGAGCGCATTTTTTTGAAGCTGGTACAACAAAATCACTCCACTATATATATAAGCAGGAGCCTTAGCGCTTGATTTACTAGGGTTCCTCTCTTTCACTCTCTCATGCTCTCCAGATCTAAGCAAGACATAGGTGGCCACACTCTCTCTCTCTCTGCTCACGGCTGGTCACAAATCCAGCCGGACCACCTCGACCGGGGCAGGGGTGTAGGTGCATCGTTCATGCTGTCGTCGGCGACGACGGAGGAGACCAACGGCTGCCCGCGCGTCCCGATCGGCGGCCGCGCCAGCTCGGGAGGGCCCTCGACCCCTTCTTCCTCCCTGCGGTACTGTGGCCAAGATGAGGCCTCCCCACGCCGTCTTTGCCACATGCCGACGACCCTCAGGTATATATTCCTTCGAAACCTGCCTTGCTATACTGCCCCAGCTCCCCACGTGGCTGCATGTGGATCTTTTTCTACTTCCATCGGCTGTTCCAAAGCCATCTAGACTTTTACTATTATTAGAGGTAAACCTAGTTCATACAGTCGGATCTAAGAGTTGGTTCAAACAGGGAAGAAACTGGGAAAGTTGTAGCATGAATCTAGGACTTGGTTCTAAGAGGAAACGGGGGGAAGTAGTAGATACTGGCTACCCAACCGATCTATTGGTTGAAAGGCAAAGAAAGCATGGTGGATGGTGAAGGGTGGGGAGAAGTGGACTTGTCTCTTGGTTGAAAAAGGAAAGAAAATGAGGGGTGTTGGGGGGACAACACAAATGAGAATGAGCAGGTCTAGATTTCCTGTGCTCACATAGAAAAATGTCACTGAGGAGATAGAAAATGGGATAAATGCAGACATGCTGCCTGAGTGTTTGCCGCTCTCGGCAACCACATCTGCCTCACCACTTTATGCCCCTGCTGTCCCTACGCCCATATCGCTACCGTTAATGTAAAATCACATGAAGCATTAAGAAATGCGACATAATGTCACTATAAGTAATGGTCTAGTGACGTCGATAAACTGAAGCAATGCCACCACCATTTTATGAAGTGCTTCTGTCTTGCTTTATTTCCCATGAATTGTGTTTTTGTAGTTACACTTAAATCTCACACCGCTAACATTGCTTCATCCCAGTGGAACTGCACAAATTGATTGCACATTTACTGACCATGTGCTACTCTCATGACAGTAATACTAATGCTATTGTTCTGCATGTTAATCTAGTTGTAGTGTTGATGTGATGTGATGCTACTTACGGCACTTTCATACTGTCAATCTAGTGCCAATTATAACATAATAGATGTTGTTGTTAATCATACGCCACTGCAAATATCGGTCACTGTTTAAATTACCATATTTCGTATTTGCGCAAACAGGGATGTCTGTCTCCATATCATTTATATCTGCGTAATCAAAAGTACACACCTCAGTTTTAGTACAACTGCAGAAAATGAGATGGCTATTCCTAGCTGCCGTCCTCTAACCACCAGTGTTCCAGGCATTCCTACATTGGTTCTAACTAGGTAGAATGACCAACGCGATCTAAAAGAAGCTGAGTCGTACGTTTTACTTCCTGATTGCAGTGTAGGGATGAGCGAAAACAACTGCATCCTAGTCCGGAATGCACTTTCTTCTAGTTCATCCATGGACCGAGGACTAGCTAGCACGGCTGCACGGAGGTTTTTGGGACAGGTGTGCGGACAAGAGGCATTGTGGTCTGCTTATTTCTGCAAATAGCAGTGCTTAAATCTAGTGGAATGCACAAGAATTTCAGTTGGTCAGTACACTACATGGTTTAGTTCAGCATTCCAGCTGAGAACACAATTATAATTGGTTATTCTAGAATGAGAGAACCTTACCTTGGATGGTGGCAACAAGAAAAAACCAGAGTGAACTCCAGCAAATTTAAGCCTACCGGGAGGCCCTTTGCTCAGAGAAGCCTTGCTTGTTTTTTCCTGGTTTGTAAACCTTCTCACAACTTTTTCTTTTGCTGTGAACTAGTATATGTTTGTTATGTTCTATGAATCATTGAGATGTATAAAATTGTTTAACTTATGCTTTTCAAGTTTTTTATGAAGCCGAGTTTAATGTGAGTGTTACACATGAACGCTGGAGCATGTGAACATTTGGAATTTACATTGTGGCCTCAGTTAATGGCATGAACCACTGTAACAAGATACGTAGTTCCTTATATGTCAGACAGCAGATTATTGATTGTTAGCTGGTCAATAGCCTAGTGTTGAAACGAGTTGAGCCAATGTGTCATGTTTTGTACAACTTCTTACAAGTGGGGTAGCACCAACAGTGTTTACAAGTACTTATGTGTATGTTAGCGCACATTTCTCGAACGAGTACTCTATTTCATCAAACACACACTGCTCGTATGATAAACCGTGACAACTCATGTCTTACCATGCCATATTCATGAAAAAACTAGTGAGGATGCATCTGTTTCGGCAACAAATACGATGGTTCTCACATGATTTACGAGCAAACAAATGTAGCAGCAGTTCCCATAGACAGATTCAAATAGAGTACTAGCCCCAGAGGGCTTGATAATAGGCAAGGTTCGGATAAGTAGACACAATCCAAACTAGTATTAAACACTAGCTAGGGCAACTATTTCATTCATCAATCTAATTTGGGCTAGACACAAGACGGACCTTGCCATGAACATCACCGAGGACGTCTGGCAGCAGCTCAATCCTATGAACCTTCATGAAGATAACCTTGTGGCCTTGCCACCCATAAATTTGTTTGTGGAGGCATGCCATGTCATCTTCCTGCATAAGCTTGACAAGAACAGTATGCCTCACAAATGAAGGAGTAGCTTTGAACTTCTTGTGCTTCAGTACACCCTAGACAACACGCCTAACAACAGTAAGGCTGGAATACATATCGACATCGGTATAAGCGAAAATGGCTTCCAGGATCCAACAGCCTAAGACTCTGTTTTCCCAGTGTGTATATTCAGGTCATCCGCCTCATAGCGAGTGACATGTACAACCACACAATCCTTGTCTGCATCAAGGCTCTAATTGAAATAGAAACAAATTATGAATTACTTTCCAGTATAAGAAACACAAGTTATTTAAACCACTATGTATAGCATGGCATCGAATCTAATAAAATTTTGCATTATTCATCACCACATACTTAGATGAAAAACCACAATTGAGATCAGCAAATAAGAAAATCATCTCGGGCAGCTCAGCAGTGCCAAGGGGGCTGTAACATCAAACGGGGCATTGACCATCTCAATAGTGGTTGTGAGCGTATCCGGGGTCGGCTCGATGGCTGCCTCCATCTTCTTGGAGCTCTCTGTCTCGTGGGGATCAGCCTCCCACGTCTGCTCCAATATCGGCAGATCTTTGCATGGTTCTCCTTGGTCGATCATGAAACTGACGAATACTAGGAGACCACTGAAAGGAAAACACAATCGCAATGACAATGAAACAAAAAAGAGTGAGGCTCGGTTACTGCTTTGCAAAAGTTTTTTTCTCTGAATGAAAATATACCAATATCACAGATCCGCTTACCTTCCCTTCGTTGGGAGAGAAGAACAGTGGTAGATGCGAGTGTTGGATTTCTTGAAGACGGTGAGGGAGAAGGGGATTTGGCGAAGAGTGAAACGGCGGTTGCTTCGTTCGTCAAACTTAGGCTGCGGAGAGGTGGGGCTTTGTGATACGACGGCTCGTTACTGCCACGCTACGACCAGGGTGACTCTCCGCCTGCATACTGCCTTCTAATTTGGTGGATGGCATTTGGGCCCGCACGCGGCATGGCCCGCATGTCGGTGAACAAAACAACATTCAGTAGAGGGAGACGTTTCGATGACCGGAGGAGCCAGAAGCGGTAGTGTATCCACTGTACTAGTAGTAATTGTTTTTCTAGTAGCTGTAGAGTGTCTCCACTGTACTAGTAGTAATTGTTTCTCTGGGCCCAAGACAAAATAGACCAGCCACCCTAGTAAATAATAAAATCAATTCAAAAGCCCATATATTTACTTAATGAGAGGCGCTACCCACACCCAGCACACTGCCCCCCAAAAAAACATGGGTGCTCTTCTTCCTCCTCACTCCCACCCACCTCATGTCAGCTCGTTCCACTCGTACCCCCAAGTTCCTCACCTCACTCCTACAGAAAACCCCAGCTCCCCTTCTTCCTCACTACTATAGAAAAACCTCAGCTCCCCTTCTTCTTTAGTCGCACTACAACTAGGCTCGTCATTCATTACTCTGCTCAAATCTATGAGCGCGACGCAACGTCCTCAAGGAAAATGGAGTCGGCTGACCCCAGCGCCAAGAAGATGAGGCTCCCGCCAGCGACAATGCCTGTTGTAGATCCTGCTCCTGGCAGCGGGGGGAGAAGCGGCAACCTGGCCCCACCGGATCCCAGGAAACCGTAGAATCTCGGGTGGACCGCATCAGCGATCTCCCGGATGCCATCCTTGGGGAGATCATCTCGCTTATCCCCACCAAGGATTGCTGCCGCACCCAAGTCCTCTCAATTTGGTGGAACCCTCTATGGCGAGCCGTGCCCCTTAATCTCGACTGTCGTCAGCTATCTCTTTTCAATAATTTTGAAATCCCCAGAGGCATCATCTCCTCCCACTAGGGCTCCGTTCAAAGACTCTGCATCCTGTCATGCTACCTGAGCAAGCATACCATTCCCTGCATGGTGGACGCCTGGCTGAAATCCCCTGAATTCACAGAACTACATCTGCTTGAGTTCTACAATTCCCTTGGAAATCACCTACCAGATACTGAACGCCATCTACCTATGCCCTCAGCACCGATGTCCATTTTCAACTCGGCTGTAACCCTCGTGCTTTTGTACTGTTTGTATGCTGGAGTTAGATGTTCTTGCTCTTTTCAACTCGGCTGTGAATGTCATATTTTCTTTGAAACAAGGCAAATGGATTGCCATTCGTTTAATTTAGAGTGTAATATTGTAACAAATCCCAACCAAGGGAAATAACATCACTCTCGCCGGCTGCTTGAGCTCATTGTGCATTATAGAAGCCAAGTGATTAGCCCCCACCAGCACCCACAAACTTATTTCGAACTAGCACACCAAATGGGCTATAAATTTTCATAGGAAAGGCTGCATGACCATGACAGATTTGGATTCTGACATTTGGGACCCATGAGGAAATAGCCTATCGAAGGTGGTGTCGACTTACTAGCTAGTCAACAAACATTTCTGCTGGCCAGCCATTGGATTGACATCCAACATCTGTCGTGTATCTTCTATCTCTGGTCTTCTTCCTCCAGTCGCACAAACCAAACCACCCCGTCAGCTCCGCCTACTCCCGCCTCCCATGGCTGGCTGCGCCTCTGCCGCCCTACCGTCTCCTTCAATGCTGGCCACTCCCTCCCTCTATCCCCCCACACGTCCTGTTATTCGCCAGCGATGTCAGCCCCAACATGCACCCGCACCCGAACCAGTCAACCCTCATACTCCCCTCTGCTTGCGACTGGACCGACGCATCTTCCACGGCACCTGTTCATTTCGTCCGAGGCCTCGCCGTCATCCTCGGACTTGGTTCGCTCACCGTGCATGGTGCGCCGCCCTCTTGCATTGTCAACGCCGTTAACAACCGAGAGGAACAAGGATATGGTTGTACGTGGAGAGTATGATAGTAGGGACCCACCAGCGTCATGGCAGTACGCAAGCAAGTGCTTCGTTATTACAAGCCCCAAAAAATGGTTCCTCCTAATGGTTGGACATCCGGGGATCACACCATTGTCAACGTAGTCAATAAATAAGAGAATTACACAACGAGCGGCTGACACCAAGGACCCAGCTGGTCGCGCAGTTGTTATTTACTTTTTTGAGGAACAAGCAGTTGTTATTTATACTAGTTTTAGCGACGGATCAAGGTAACAACGGGGCTGTGGGCCGTCTAGCCAGGGTTTTATTTATGTTTACCACATCATGAGCCCAGTTGTGTTTTTTTCTTGCTGAAAATGGCTAGCTGCTACCTCTTGAGCACTTGCGTTGGTTTTCCCTTGAAGAGGAAAGGGTGATGCAGCAAAGTAGCGTAAGTATTTCCCTCAGTTTTTGAGAACCAAGGTATCAATCCAGTAGGAGGCCACGCACGAGTCCCTCGCACCTACACAAACAAATAAATCCTCGCAACCAACGCGATAAGGGGTTGTCAATCCCTACACAGTCACTTACGAGAGTGAGATCTGATAGATATGATAAGATAATATGTTTGGTATTTTTATGATAAAGATGCAAAGTAAAATAAAAGGCAAAGGAAATAAATAAGTATTGGAAGATTAATATGATAGAAGATAGACCCGGGGGCCATAGGTTTCACTAGTGGCTTCTCTCGAGAGCGTAAGTATTCACGGTGGGTAGAAAAATTTCTGTTGACCAATTGAAAGAATTGAGCATAGTTATGAGAATATCTAGGTATGATCATGTATATAGGCATCACGTCCGAGACAAGTAGACCGACTCCTGCCTGCATCTACTACTATTACTCCACACATCGACCGCTATCCAGCATGCATCTAGAGTATTAAGTTCAAGAGAACAGAGTAACGCTTTAAGTAAGATGACATGATGTAGAGGGATAAACTCATGAAATATGATGAAAACCCCATCTTGTTATCCTCGATGGCAACAATACAATACGTGCCTTGCTACACCTACTGTCACTGGGAAAGGACACCGCAAGATTGAACCCAAAGCTAAGCACTTCTCCCATTGCAAGAAAGATCAATCTAGTAGGGCAAACCAAACTGATAATTTGAAGAGACTTGCAAAGGTAACCAATCATACATAAAAGAATTCAGAGAAGATTCAAATATTGTTCATAGATAAACTTGATCATAAACCCACAATTCATCGTTCTCAACAGACACACCGCAAAAGAAGATTACATCGAATAGATCTCCACAAGAGAGGGGGAGAACTTTGTATTGAGATCCAAAAATAGAGAAGAAGCCATCTAGCTAATAACTATGGACCCGTAGGTCTGAGGTAAACTACTCACACTTCATCGTAGGGGCTATGGTGTTGATGTAGAAGCCCTCCGTCATCGATGCCCCCTCCAGCGGAGCTCTGGAATAGGCCCCAAGATGGGATCTCGTGGATACAGAAAGTTACGGCAGTGGAATTAGGGTTTTGGCTCCTTATTTGGTAGTTTGGGGGTACGTAGATATATATAGGAGGAAGGAGTATGTTGGTGGAGCAACAGGGGGCCCACGAGGGTGGAGGGCACGCCTGGGGGGTAGGCGCGCCCCCAACTTCTTGGCCTCCTGGTTGATGTCTTGATGTAGGGTCCAAGTCCTCTGGATCATGTTCGTTCCAAAAATCATGTTCCCAAAGGTTTCATTCCGTTTGGACTCCGTTTGATATTCTTTTTCTATGAAACCCTAAAATAGAAAAAAAGCAATTCTGGGCTGGGCCTCCCGTTAATAGGTTAGTCCCATAAATAATATAAAAGTGTATAATAAAGCCCAATAATGTCCAAAACAGAATATAATATAGCATGGAACAATCAAAAATTATAGATACGTTGGAGACGTATCACTAGCCCAGTTCTATTTTTAAAGAAATATAATATATCGCTAGCCCCGCTGGGCTGTAAATCTTTCAAGACGAGGAGAGAGTTTCATTCGGTTTGCCCAGAAATGGGCTGTACATTTTTAAACACATCAAACCGGGAATTAGTTTCATTTTTTTAATTACAAGATTTTAAATTCCATTGATTTTCATGCCTGGACAATTATTTGGATTTTATATTTATATAAATTATTTTTCAAAATAGTTTGAATGTGACTCGATATTTCGGGATTAAAAATAGTTGACCGCACCAAAATATGCAAAATTTCGTATAATTTTTAACCGTGGCCACAATATGGGGTGTAATGCTAACAAAAAGAAGAGGGGCTCCAAAAAAGTTCTTAAGAATTGGCAAATGGGCTGTAAATTATTGGAAATAATGGCAGATGGGTTGTATGATGTTTTCCACAGATTTGAGGCTGACTTGTGTGCCTACTACAGTTGACGCATATGCTTTCGTAAAAAATATGGTTGACGCACATACAACACCGTGTCAACTTAGTCAACACACGAGAGCAATGACTGTTGGATGTCCATCCAATGGTTGTCGTGCTTCTTCAATCTCTGCTCTTCCTGCTCCAGCCGCTCAAACAAGCGCTGGCGGGACTGCCTGCAACCTCCTCCCGCAGCCGGCTATGCTACCGCGCAGGCCTCACCGCCCCATCGTTCTCCCATCTCTAGCCTAGCCATCCCTCTACTCACCTACACCTGTTGTTATTCTCCGGCGACGACAGATGAACCAGTAAACCCTCGCACTCCCCTGCGTGTGGGAAACAACTGCCGAGTTTTCCCTGGCTCTGTGTCATTCCCTTCCTAGGCCTCGCCGTCGTCCACCGCCCTAGTGCTCTCGACGCGACATGGTCAATGTGGTAAACGAACGACATACATTGGAAGTGGACTGTACGTGGAGAGGCTGTCAGTTGGGTCGACGACCGCACGCAAGGAAATGCCTCCTTATTATGTGCAAAATAATGATTCCTCCACCTGACAGCTGGTACCCACCGGAAGGGCCTCTGTATTTCGCGAAAAAACGTTCCCCCGCTGACAGGTCGGACCCATCAGCTATATCTTCGCACGCAAGGAAGTGCCTCGTTATTATGCACACAAAAATGGACACCCCCTGCTAGCTGGGACCCACCATAGTGGGAGGCTGACTTGTGGGCCTACTAAGATGACGGGGACGGAGGGCTTTGTCAACTTAGTCAACATGAACGATTCTAGCTCCAGTGACCATACAATGTCCATCCAACGGCCATAGTGCTTCTTCAACCTCTTGCCTTCTTGCTCCAGCTGCCCAGAGCAGCACCGGTCGTGTCGCCTGCTCCTGCCTCCCATGGCCGGATGTGTTGCCGCGGAGGCCTCACCGCCCCCTACTACTCCCACCGCTGGCCAGGCCTTGCGGCTTCGGCAGCCTCACACCGAAGCCGAACCAGTGAACCCTCGTACTCCTCTCCGCGTGAGCTTCCACTGTCGCGTCTTCCCCGGCTCTGCGTCGTCCCCTTCCTAGGCCTCGCCGTCGTCCACCGCCCTGGTGCTCTCGGCGCGGCGTGGTCAACATGGTCAACGAACGACTTCCATCGGAAGAGTACTGTACGTGGAGAGGCTGACAGTTGGGTCCACGGCCGCAGCAAGGAAGTGCCTCCTTATTACGCGCAAAATAATGATTCCTCCACCTGACAGCAGGGACCCACCGTACGGGCCACCGTATTTCGCGAAAAAATGCTTCCCCTAACTGCTAGGACCCACCAGCTACATCTTCGCACGCAAGGAAGTGCGTCCATATTACGGGCAAAATAATGATTCGCCCCCTGACTGCTGGGACCCACCAGCTACACCTTCGCACACAAGGAAGTGCGTCCATATTACGGGCAAAAACACAATTCGCCCCTTGACTGCTGGGACCCACCAGCTACATCTTCGCACGCAAGGAAGTGCCTGATAGTCGGGACCCACCCAGTCAAAGCGTATGTAGCATTGTCATTCTGGTCGCGAACGTGTACGTACATACTAGTCGATCGGTCTGTCTGCAGGCTGCAGCGATGAACCATGGCCGTGTAAGGAAGGGCACATGTGGTAGTAGAGGCGCACACATGTAGTAGTAGAGGCGCGCACGTGTGGTGGTAGAGGCGCGCACGTAGCATGTACACGTACGCACAGCGGCCAGGGTGCAAGAAAGTAAATACGGCCACGTATGTACATACGGGCGGGGTCTCGAACACCTACTCGTGCATACGTACGGCCAGGGCTCGTATACATGGCTATGGCTGGGTCGGAATGGAGAAACTGCATCATCGTCGTGTTCATGGGGAGGCAACGGAATGCGTCGGGTTCATCGGGAGGCAACGAAACGCGTGATGTTCATCGGGAGCCAACCGGCTTGGATAGAACAGGAGATGGAAACGAGGCCTGGCGTACTGCAGAACGGAGGAAACGGCCTTGTGCTCGACCGGCCACGATGGAAACGGGATCCTGTTCATCGGGAGGAGTCTGGTGTACCGCAAAATGGAGGAAACTTACCGCCTACGGTCGAAACGGGATCCTGTTGATCGGGATGGGTGGGGCGTATGACAAAATGGAGGAAACGGACTTGTGTTGGAGCGCTACGATCGAAACGGGGGTCCTGTTCATTGGTAGGGGTCTGGCGTACCACAAAACGGGACTCCACGGGATACTATTCATCTCCACCATCGACTGCCTCCACGGGCTACTATTCATCCACCGTCGACCTCCTCCAGCCTGCACCTGTGACTGTTCATCCACGGGCTCCTGTTCATCCAGCCCCCACCGCGCACTCCTCCATCGGCTATTGTTCAACCAGCCCTCTCCACGGGTGTCCTATTCAACCACCCCTCCACGGGCTACTATTCATCCAGCCCTCCACCGACTATTGTTCAACCAGCCCTCCACGGTGTCCTGTTCATCCAGCCCTCCACGGGGTCCTGTTCGTCCACCGGCTCGATCGATCGGGGTATTGTTCATCCAACGGCAACGTCCTCTACTACCACGGGTTCCTGTTCATCCAACCCCCCCCCACCGGGAACTGTTCATCCAAACCCCCTCAACAACGCTTGATGAAGCTATGTACCTAGGATAGGGGCATGGACCTGTCCTAAGTACCCTACCCAAGGACATCCCTAGAAGAAGTCACCTTTCAATCGACTTGGAGGTATCCCACTCGACAGATTCAAGACACTCGACCACGAAGCAATCACTCGACCAAATTCCAACCACTCGACTGCCAGGAGATCTAAAGTCACCCTGCACGCAAACAGTCGGTCATTAAGTAGCTTTTATGGTCATCATAGCACTTTATTAGGGGCGGTACCAGTAACCCCCAGTCTTAATGTACTTTAAACCTTGCATTACTGAGGGCTGGAGGGGCCTGGCGAACTCTATATAAGCCACCCCCCTCCTCAGTATCAAGGGTTGGCACCCCTGTTATTCATACACACATAATTCAGTCGACCGCCTCCAGGCACCGAGACGTAGGGCTGTTACTTCCTCCGAGAAGGGCCTGAACTCGTAATCCTCGTGTGCTTACAACTCCTCCATAGCTAAGATCTAGCCTCTCCATACATACCCCCCTACATCAATGTCAGAGTTAAAACCACGACAACGCTCACTGTTCATCCAGAGGCAGCATCGATCGGCTTCAGTTAGCAGTAGTATTGAGGGAATCACACTCGGGTTCAGTTAACAACAAGGGATCGATCGATCGCTCGGGTTCAGTAACGTGTAGCCTGTAGTGCAATCGCTCGGGTTCAGTTAGAGCCCAACGCCTCGCTCGGGTTCAGTTAGAGCCCAACGCCTCACTCACACACGCGTACGTACAAGAGAAACGTGCATCGCTCGGCCCCCGACCACCCACCGTAACCGGGAACTCCTCGATATTTTCCTCGCCCTCGCTTCTACCATGGTTTTCTCCGACATGGACGGCCCAAATAATGTCATGAAGCTGCGTCTCCGGCCCACCCAGGACGAAAAGCCCATTTTTTGTCATGATTTTTTGTCATAGAAGTAGGACCCCACCACATCTATGATGATACCGGGTTTTGTCACAATTATCATAAGTATGACAGAAATTTTTTCGTTCGACCCTAAATGTCATGGATGTGTATTTTTTTGTAGTGTTGATCTCTTCATGATGCTCCACTTGAACTTGCACACCGCAATCTTGATGATGATCACCACTAGATGTCATCCTCCATGGGTTGTATGATATCTTCCTCTTGATGCAAGCCCATGGACACATACCTAACCCCACAAAGAACTCTCACATAGACCACGGTTTAGTGCACAAGGCGTAATGGACAATGCTTACCATACCATGAGATCACTTGACCCGACTTGGTACATCTTCTATGATTTGTGTGTTGATCAACTTGGATCGCTCTTTGTACATAGTCTTGATCAACCTTGAATCTTTCCAACTCTCTCCATTAAGATGATGTCTTGAAAGTAAACATGAATGTTCACACAGTCTTCTTCTTCAAGACATGCTTGCAATAAGCTCAACTCACACATGACCAATCTTTGGATAAATCCTTAATAGCACCTTGGTCAACACATAAACTCCTTGAAACCAACACATGGACTTCAAGAAAAACCTATGGACAAATCCTTCAAATATAACTCAAGGCAACCATTAGTACATATAGATTATCATCAATTACCAAAACCAAACATGGGGGCACCGCATGTTCTTTCAAAAACCCCTTACGTTTAATGAGCGATTGCAGAACCATGGACATCCAGATCAATATCTATGATTACAAGAATGGCATTCGAGTGAACCTTTAGTTATCATGTGTTGTTCCCTTTGCTTCATGATACTTCACAAAACTTGAGGTGATATATATCGATATCCTCTTGAGTCATTCTCACACTCACTATATCGGTCTACTCATTGCTGGTTTTGTTCTTCTTTCTCGTTGACATGTTCCCACATCCCTGTGACCTAGACACATGTGTTTGGACAAACGATGATGGATACCGTCACACCGAGAGGGCCTTAAGAATATCTCTCCATCGTCATAGGAGAAAATCCCACTCTTGATCTATCTAGCCCCTTGTCAAACTTTCCAATGAACTTGTAAGTTGTCATTATGATCATCGTGTTACAGATGACGTTTGAGCAACCCCAAATCCCGTCGTACAGTAAGAAGATATTATGATACTTTCATGGTCTAAGGAACGAAAGCATATGTAACGCTCCATGTTATAACAATTGAGGTGTGACGATAGTACCTCAAAGTATAACAAACAAGTTTGGGTCGATTCAATATGATCATTCTTCCAATGAAATATTCTCAAAGTTGTTTTAGGACTACCGTTACACTTAACAATATCCTAAGATCCAGAAAACATGATCACTGACAACACTTCAACTAGTCTTAGAGGCGATACTAGGAATTAGGTTTTACCATTTATCATTCCACATGTGCATAAGGTTGATCAAGTCTTATTAACAACCACCTTCGATTAGCATGAAACCGAAGAACTTTTGTAAAACACTAAGTTAACTCAACGGGGACATGCATGTCCGCAAATATAAGCATTTCATATTTCTTTTTGGTAGTAGGTAGAGGTAGTTGCAAACTTCCAACAGTGAGTGTTAGAGATATTTCAATAACATTAGTACCATTCACCTGGAATTGTTTCTTCGGAAAGTGCACCGTATGTTCATCACCATTAATATGAAAAGTGATCTTGCTTTTATTGCAATCATTAACAGCCCCTGCAGTACTCAAAAAGGGTCTAACAAGGATCACTACTGGAATCAGCTTCTTTGTCATCCGCTAGCAGACGGCAAACTGTCCGGATGAACACATGCCAGCAAAGGCCTTCTTTGCCGTCTGCTTCTTAGAAACGGCCAGCAAAGGATTACGTCGTCTGCCATCCGAGGCCAGCAGACGGCAAAGACAGCGGATGGCAGTGTGGTGGCGTGAGGGCCGTTAAGGGGTTAACGGCGCTCTTTGCCGTCTACCAGCGTACGGCAAAGAGTCAAAGCTCTTTGCCGTCCGCTGACAGACGATAAAGACCCAGCTAGGCTGCATTGGGAAGCTGCCACATGTCCAGATATGCCGTCCACCGGCAGACGCCAAAGTGACCAAATAGGCAGCCAGTGTTCCCAGTTTGCATAGGTGACTGCCACGTGTCCTCTTTGCCGTCTGCTAGCGGACGACATATCGCTTTGCCGTCTGCAAGCGGACGACAAAGAGGCTATATATCCCCTGTTTGTATTTAAATCCCATTAATTAGACATGGTTTCAAACACAGATATACATGCATACATATCCAACATATCCAACAGCATGTCCAACAACATATTTCATCAAATACAACAACATAGGTCAACAAAGTCCAACATATCCATATATACATAACCAGAAACAAGTTTCCAACAACATATCCAAACAAGTTTTCATAAACAGCGAGGAAGCACCAGAAGAACAGTACACTCCATGAATCCAAGCTTCCTCATGTAAAGCAAATCTGCAAATTGGGAAAGATGAAAGTTAGAAGAAGAAGAACAAGAAGAACAAGAAGATTTTTTTTCTTCTCTTTCTTTTTCTCCTCTTCTTTATCTTCTTCTTCTTCTAACTAAGGTAGGTAAAAATGTCATTTTATTGCTAAGCTAGGTAAAAATGCTAAGTGTAGGTCATTTTAGAGCTAAGCTAGGTAAATAGGTCATTTTGGAGCTTAGTAAGGTTATTATGTCATTTTCGAGGAAAATAAGCTAAGTCTATATCATTTTGGAGCTAACAAATATTATCATGCCATTTTTTACCTAAGTATGCTAAGTATGTCATAAATGAACTGAATAAGCAAAGTATAGCTCATTTTTATCTAACTTAGGTAATTATGCCATTTAGGAGGAAAATAAGCTAAGTATCCATTTGTAAAGCAAAACACTAGAGAAAACTTACCCTAATCACAACAAATGTGATGAAGATCGCAACTAAGGTAATAATTGATCCAAAAGCATAATGATACCAAGCCTCATTATCAATGGCATATTTTCAAATCTTCTTAAGCTTCAGGCGCATTGCATCCATCTTCAAGCGCATTGCGTTCATCTTCATATTGTGATCATCGATGACATCGGCAACATACAACTCCAATGTCATCTTCCCTTCTTCCCTTCTTTTAATTTTTTCTTTCAAATACTCATTTTCTTTTTCAACTAAATTTAACTTCTCGACAAGAGGGTCCGTTTCAAATTCCGGTTCACATACCTCCTAGATTAAAATGTCTCTATGTCAACTTGATGGCCATAATTGTCATAAATGTGAAATGCAACAAATAGTTATGAAAGAGAATTTACCACATCCGAATCATAAAGCGGGCGAGGGCCGATCGGGACGGACATCAAGACCATGGCACTATGTATAAGAAACAATCATACAAAGTAAGAAAATTATAAATACCAACTATATAAATCATACAATCATACAAATAACTATATAAATCAAGTACAACATAAAAATTTGAATACCTAATAATCACTATCGGTAATGACGTGCTCATCATCATTAATAATAAGAGCATCATCATCATCACTATCGGTAATGACGTGCTCATCATCATCATTAATAAATGCATCATCATGTGGAAGGCCACCTTTACGTAATAGTTCAAGCATTGACAGGTCATCTGCAACAATAACTTCTTCTTCTTCCGACTCTTCTTGTTCCGCTCAAGGGCGAAGTCGGATTCACTATCGTTGTCTACTTCAATGTTCTGGGGTGGAGTAGAGCGGTTCTTGTAACGTTTTTTGGAAAGACGTGTTTCTTGGAAGAATTCTCCTTCGTCATATGTGTCTTGGTTAATGTGAGGTTCATAATCCTTTTCATTGGGGGGAGGTGGTCTAACACGTGGCGGCACTTCATAAACGACGTCCCAACCACTGAGATTTGGATCACTTTGACAGGCCCACGGTAGATAGAAAACTTGGGTTGCCTGTTGAGCCGTAATATAGACATCGGGAACATCCAATGGGTGCTTTGTTTGATTTCGACCAGCCCTATATGTTCATTAGTACTTTTGGTCTCCCTCGGCTGGAACCAATAACATCTGAAGACTACGACGTTTGGTGGGTTTTCACCATAGAATTCAAGTTCATAAATTGCTTCAACTCTTCCATAATACTCGATACCTCCTTCGCCGATAGCAGAGACACAAAAATTTGTAGACTTTCGGTCATAGATAGCTCTTTGCCATAGGTACAAAAGCGATACCCGTTGATGTCGTATTTGTCAAATGAACGGACCGTATAGTCAAAACCATTAGCTACTTGTCTCAATTCGGCAACCATAATCTCTGAACTAGCCTACAAGTTTAATACGAAATGATTGTTGCATTAGTCGCAAATTAGCCAAAGAAATGAAAGGGTCAAATGGAAATTACCGTTTTTTGAACCAAGAGATCAAACCGGGATATTCAGCTCCTTGTTTTGCCAGAAGCTCATACTCTTCGACGAAATCCTTTTGGATCACCGCTCCATACGATATAATATGGTGACGTATCGACTCCATCAAATATCCAGGAATAAGAGAAGTTCAAAGGAATTAGAAGTTGTGAAACAACGTACCGAGATCTTACTCGATGTATGGCCGCACTTCTGTTAGGTTGTTGAAGAGATACAGCGAAATGGTCCGCCATTCTTCAACATCCAACCTTACTGGTTTCCAACCACTGGCGGGTGCGAGATTCCCTTTGAATAGGTTGAGGTTGGATTGACCCTTTTGAGGTTCGCCAGCATTGTACCGAGGCTTCGGATTATGCAAATGACGTTTGCCGCCTCCTCAGTGATGAATGCATCCTCCATTGATGCTTCTATTCTACGTTTATTTTTACATTTTGATCGAAGCGTCTTCTGCATCCTCTCAATTGAGTAGCACCAACAGTTTTGCATGCACCCCCCTCAATCGTGCCTCGATCAGGAGATGCAAAATCAAGTGATGCATTGGATTAAAGAAGCTTGGAAGAAAGATCATCTCTAACTTGCAGATCAACTCCGGCACCAACTGTTCCATTTCTTCTAGGAGGCTAGGTGATAGTTATTTCATATAAAGAACACGGAAGAAATAGCTTAGCTCTGCCAATACTAGCCATTCATCCTTAGGGATGAAGCTACGCAACATCACCGGCCTTATCCGCTCAATCCATATGTGCCAATCATGACTTTTCAGACCAAATATTTTCAATTTTTTAAGACTCTCTCCCCTCTTTAGATTTGCTGCATACCCATCGGGGAACATCAACTGCATTTTCACCCACAAAATAATTTCCCTCATAGATGGCCTTCCAAGATTGAACCATGCCTTTTGCTTCGTCCAGTTCCCTTTCCTTTCGGTTCTTTCATGTTTTGTAACGGTCTATCACATAGCTCCTCTTGATCGACTCTAGCCTTAGTATTATCCTTTAATTTCCCCTCTATGCCGAACAATGTACCAAAAATGGCTTCGGCGATATTCTTTTTAGTGTGCATCACATCGATGTGGTGTGGGCAAAGGAGGTCTTTGAAGTAAGGCAGATCCCAGAAGCATGTCTTGTGAGTCCAAGCGTGTTCCTTATTATACCCCTTGAAATACCATGGACGCTATGGATCTGGCTCGAGAGTGTTTAACTGATCTATGTCTGTTGGCTTGTCAACGCAGGTGGTGCAGAGTGTTTGACAACTCTACCTTCGATGAAGTTCTTCTTGTCTTTCCTGAACTTATGGCCAGGATGTAGAAACGGTCTATGCAAGTCAAAGCAACTATACTTGTGCCCAGCCCTCATCCAACGAAACTCAAGAGCTCCCTTGCATGTGGGGCACGGGAACCTTCCGTGCACACACCAGCCAACGAATAGCGCATACGCCGACAAATTATGCGTCGAGTACATGTACCAGGCACGCATTATGAAGTTCTCTTTGCTAAAGGCGTCGTATGTCTTGAACCCATTATCCCAAGCTTCTTGCAATTCGTCCTTAAGAGGCTGCTTGTACACATTCATATTCTTCCCCGGATAGTTGGGCCTTGGAATTATCAACATCAGGAAAATGTTCTTTCTTTGCATAATATGCCCGGGGGGGGGAGATTGAGTGGAATGACAAACACGGGCCAACAGTTGTATGCGGTTGCCATCTGACCAAACACACTGAACCCATCTGTGCTGATGGCGACTGGAGGATGCCTTGGATATACCGTTTTTCCTTATGTAATGCATCGAAGCGCTTCCACGCTTCACCATCCGATCTGTGCACCATCATCACATTCCCATCTGCATCTAGTTTGGTTCTTTTGCCCTTTTTGTGCCATGTCATCTGTCTGGCCGTCTCTTCGACCATGAAAAGACGTTAAAGTCTTTGTGCGATTGGCATATACTGAAGAACATTAACGGGTATTTTGGTCTGCGTCTTCTCACCCATACAGTTGTCTACCACAACATACCTGGAAGAATTGCAAATGGGTCAGTAGTTCAAGTCCTCATACTGAAGCCTAAATAAGACACATCCTTTCTCACAGGCATGAATCTTCTCATAGGGCATCTTAAGAGCACGAAGGATTTTGTCTGACTGGTACAGGTTTGGAGGTAGCACATGGCCTTTGGGTAGAAATCGTCTGAATACGGTCATCATTGCGTCGCAGCATTCTCTGCCCAAGTTGAATTGAGCCTTCAGAGCCATTATTTGTGAGATGGGATCCAGCTGACAAAGCTCCGTGTGCTCGTGGAAAGGACGTTTTGAGGACTCCAACATTTTAGTGAAGGCCTTTGCAGATTCCTCCATCTCCTCATCTGAGTCCCGAGTATCGTCAAAGTCTTGCACCATGTTTGCGGTCCCGGTACCATGCTCGTCGGTGCAACGACGAACCACCTCGGCTCTGGCACGTTGGGCAGACTCACCATGTAATGTCCAGACCGTGTAACCAGGCGTAAAACCAAACTTTTGCAGGTCTTTACTCATTTCAAGCTCGTCCCGCTTTTTATAATTGTCGCAGCGGGCACAGGGGCACCAGCTTAATTCCTGGCCATTTGCAAATGCAGCTCTAACAAACCCCTTGGTTTTTGTTAACCATTCCTCGGTCCAAACTTTCCGACTAGTGTAACCGGTGTACATCCATGCACAATCACTCATATTGACTTCCTACTGGACACACAAGAAATGTATACATAATTAAGTAGACCATGCATATACATCCGTTAATGGAGTTTGTCAGTTTTATCACGTCCATGCAACCTACACGCTAATAGGTAAACATAGGTCCTAATCCCACCCGAGTATGTGTAGATTGGGTTCGTTTTCCCATGCTCTGCTCCGGATCTGATGCAAAATTTCGGCAACACCTCCCCGTTGTTCTCCTGATACACGTCTCGGCAATAAGCAGAGAGGATGTGTACCCAGAGAACAACAGGGAGGCACTGACGAAATTCTGCATCGGTTCTGGAGTAGAGCATATGGGAAAATGAACCCAATCTACACATACTCGGGTTGTCCATGGATAACGTTGGACAATTTGAAAGAATCATGATTATAAATATGAAAATGCATGCATATTTATAGATGTAACCCTTTTGAACAGGAGACGCATAGTGGTTACGCATACTGATGATTGACACATATAGCTAGCAAGTTTCATCGGCATGAAGACCGGAACAGAGCAAATGAAGGGGGGAGGAGGAGATGTCATTTGTGCTCACCAACGAATGCAGGGGCAGAGCTCGTCAAACACCAAACCCTCGCAGCGACGAAATAACTGCACATTTAAATCAAAAGATGAATAACATAGCAATTTTGTTTCTTACATCGACCTAACTAAATTTTTACAACAGGATGAGCGGGTTAGGGGGTCCTTGGCGTTGATGGAACCCTAAATAGCAAGTATCATCGGTGCGAGATACATGTGGCGCTCGGTGTTGAACAGTAGATCCACATCCCACAAGTGAAGCCGGCACCTGGCGTCCCGCAACAATAGTTCCTGTGGCCGATGACGGTCGAACACCTTGGCGAATTTTTCTGGCAGCCTCTGTGATGAGGATTAAAGCCAAGTTTTGAAATTTCAAACAACCAAACCGACTTGAGTCAGTTTGGGTGTTTCAAGTTTCAACACTTGCCTTTTAATCATCATCGCAGAGGCTGCCAGACAAATTCGCAATGGTGTTCGACCGCCATCGATGCCGAGAACAGTTGCTTTGGGACGCCGGACGTCGGCGTCACTTGTGGGACATGGATGTAGTATTCGACACCGACGGCCACATGTATCTCGCACGACGATACTTGCTATTTAGGGTTCCACCGACACCAAGGAACCCCTAACCCGCTCGTCCCCAGGTGCCCTATTTTTTCCTTTCCTTCTTCTCTTCTTTTTCTTTTTCTTGTTCTTCTTGTTCTTCTTCTTCTTGTTCTTCTTCTTCTTTCTTCTTCTCCCTCCTCCTCTTCCTCCCTCCTCCTCCTCCTTCTACTCCTCTTCTTCTTCTAAACTAAAACTAATCTAAAATAAACTAAACTAAAATTAAAACTAAAACTAAACTGAAAATAAAACTAAACTAAAACTAAACTAAAAAAAGGGGAAGAACAAACCTGCAGGGGATCGCCGGTGGAGGGCGAGGTCGGCCGGTGGGGCGGGGTGGCGCAGGGGCCGCAGGGAGGAGGGCGGCAGCAGGGTGGGGCGGCGCAGGGCCGCGAGGAGGGGTCCGACACCGGGGCGGCCCGGCGCAGGCCTCTCCAGCGATGGGGCGCGACGGGGCGGCGAGGCGACGGGGCACGGGGGCGGGGGGAGGGCAGGACGGCGGCGGGGGCTGTGTCCGAGGGGCGGGGCGGGCGGGCGGCGGTGGCAGAGCGGCGTGGGAGGAGAGAGGCGGGCGCGTGGGAGGGAGACAGAGAAAGAGAGAGAGGGGGGAGACGGCTCGGCCCGTTAAGTGGGCCTTCTTTGCCGTCTGCTAGCAGACGGCAAAGAGGGCGGCCGTTTAGGGCTGACCCATGTCTCCTCTTTGCCGTCCGCCGACGGACTGCAATGAACCTGACCTAGCCACGCCATGCCCTATGCGGCCCACCTAGCCCTTTGTCGTCTGCCTTCTAGCTCTTTGTCGTCAGCTGGCTGACGGCAACGAAGCAGCGGACGATAAATAGACTTTTTGCCATCTGCACTTTCTTTGTCGTCCGCTTTGTGGAAGCGGACGGCAAAGAGGTGGTAGACGGCAAATTGCCACATTCCAGTAGTGGATAATCAACATGTTGTCATCCTCGGGCATCTCAAGTATAACAAAGTCAGTTAAGATAGTAACATTTGCAACAAGAACAGACACATCCTCACAAATATCGATAGGTATGGCAGTTGATTTGTCAGCCATTTGCAAAGATATTTTAGTAGGTGTGTGTTTATTCAAATCAAGTCTTTTAACAAAGAGAAAGGCATAACAGTAATACCATCTCCTAGATCACACAAAGTGGTTTTAACATAATTTCTTTTGATGGAGCAAGGTATAGTTGGTATTCCTAGGTCTCCAAGTTTTTTAGGTACTCCGTCCTTAAAAGAATAATTAGCAAGCATGGTGGAGATTTTAGCTTACAGTACCTTTCTCTTATTAGTGATGATGTCTTTCATATATTTTGCATAAGGGGCCATCTTTAAAATATCAGTCAAGCGAGTGTGCAAAAAGACTAGCCTAAGCATTTCAGCAAAGCGTTCGAATTCTTCATCATCGTTTTTCTTAGTGGATTTAGGTGGAAAGGGCGTGGGTTTTTGAACCCATGGTTCTCTTTCTCTTCCATGTTTTTAGCAACAAAATCTTTTTATCATAGCTTTTATTTTTAGGTTGTGGGTTATCAAGATCAACAGCTGGTTCTATTTCAACATCATTATATGGTTGTTTATCATTGTACGATTGAGTGTCTTCATGAACATCATCATTATGTTTTTCATTATCACTAGATGGGTGTTCATTACCAGATTGAGTATCAGCGCCTGAGATAGAAACATCATTATTATTATCAGGAGGTTTTTCTATTTCAGGTTCACTAGAGGTATGCAAAGTCCTATCATTTTTCTTTTTCCTTTTCTTTTTAGAATGACTAGGTGCATCAGTGTTAATTCTATGAGAGTCTTGTTCAATTCTTTTAGGGTGTCCCTCAGGATAAAGTGGTTCCTGAGTCATTCTACCTCCTCTACTCATTACTCTAACAACATGACCATTCGTATTATTATTCATTTTATCAAGCAACTCTCTTTGAGATTTAGCAACTTGTTCTAGTTGGGTTTGAACCATGGAGGCATGTTTCCCTACACCTCTAACATCATTATTGATTCTAAATAACAAGTCACTCAAGCGAGCAATGATATTAGAATTGTATTTCAATTGTTTCATAACATTTTCATTGAAGTGATCTTGTTTTCTAATGTAGTTGTCAAACTCATAAAGGCATTGACTAGGATGTTTGTTGTAAGGGATGTCACTTTCATCAAATTTCATTAAAAAATTACCTCTACCACTGGTGGTGGTGGTGTATCAAGTCCATGTATTTCTTCACTAGGAGGTAAATTTTTAACATCCTCTCCTTTAATACCTTTTTCCTTCATACATTTCTTTGCCTCTTGCATATCTTCAGGACTTTGAAATAAGATACCCCTCTTCTTTGGAGTGAGTTTAGGTGGTGGTTCTAGAAGAGTCCAATCATCATAATTTTTCAATATTTTATTCAATAATTCCTCAACTTGTTCATTGTTCGTTCCCTGAAAACAAAACCAGGACAACTGTCTAGGAAGTCCCTAGATGCATTGGTTAGTCCATTATAGAAGATAAATTATTTCATTTTTCTTAAGAGGATGATCAGGCAAAGCATTAAGTAATTGGAGAAGCCTCCCCCAAGCTTGTGGGAGACTCTCTTCTTCAATTTGCACAAAATTAAATATTTCCTGTAAGGTAGCTTGTTTCTTATGAGCAGGAAAATATTTTTTAGAGAAGTAATAAATCATATCCTCGGGAATAGGCACACAGCCAGGAACAAGAGTATTTTACCATATATTATCATCACCCTTTAATGAGAATGAAAATAATATGAGAATATAATAGTAGCGGGTTTTCTCATCATGAGCAAATAGGGTGGCTATGTCATTTAATTTAGTAACATGTGCCACAAGAGTTTCGGTTTCATAGCCATGGAAAGGATCGGATTCAAGCAAAGTGATTAACTCTAGGTCGATAGAGAATTCATAATCCTTATCATCAACAAAGATAGGTGAAGTAGCAAACTTTGGATCACATTTCATTCTAGCATTCAGAGATTTTTCTTTCAGTTTGCATAGTAATTTCTTAAGATCATCTTTGTCATTGCAAGCAAGAAAATATCTAGTTGTCCCCTCATCCATAACATAACCTTCGGGTACCTTAGGTAATTTCATATCTAGGAGAGCTACGTCTAATAGGTGTTTCAAGATTTTCACTTTCTAGTACTTCATCAGTTTCAACATTCTCAATATCTTTAGCTCTAGCAATGTGTTCGGCAAGAAATTCACCTAGTGGAATATTATCACCAAGCAAGGTACTAGCATCATCATAAGCATCACCCGTAGCAGAAGTAGCATCATCAATAAGTAGCGACATATCAGGATTAATAGCATGTGGTGGTGTTGCAAGTTTACTCAAAATAGAAGGTGAATCAAGTGCAGAGCTAGATGACAGTTCCTTACCTCACCTCGTGTTAGAGGGAAAAATCTTAGTCTTTGTATCCTTCAGATTCTTCATAGTGATAAATAAATAATAATACCAAGTGACTCAACAAATATAGCTATGCTCCCCGGCAATGGCGTCAGAAAAGGTCTTGATAACCCACAAGGATATATAGGGGATCGTAACAATTTTTGAGGGTAGGGTATTCAACCCAAATTTATAGATTCAACAGAAGGGGAGCCCAAGAATATTTGCAAGTATTAGCAGCTGAGTTGTCAATTCAACGACACCTAGAGATTAAATATTTGCAACAAAGTTATCAGTAGCACATTAATATGATAGTTTTGATAGCAGTGATAATAGTAGCAGTTACGGTAACAATGATAGCAATGATTTTGTAGCAAGTGTAACAGTAGCAAAAGCAGTAGTAACTTTGCAGGAACAATATGTGGAAATTTTGTAGGCATTGGATCAGTGAATTGATACGTCTCCGACGTATCTATAATTTATGAAGTATTCATGCTATTATATTATCCATCTTAGATGTTTCATATGCATTTATATGCTATTTTATATGATTTTTGGGACTGGCCTATTAACCTAGAGCCCAATGCCAGTTTCCGTTTTTCCTTGTTTTTGAGTTTTACAGAAAAGGAATACCAAACGGAGTCCAATTGACGTGCCAATTTTTGTTGATTTTTCATGGACCAAAAGAAGCCCTTGGAGCAAAAGAGTTGGGACAGAAGAGTCCCGGGCTGTCCACGAGGGTGGGGGCGCGCCCACCCCCCTGGGCGTGGGCCCCTTCCTCGTGGACGACTCGAAGACCCCCCTGACGTGAAACCAATGCCAAAAATTCCTATAAATACAGAAACCCCTAGAAAATAACGTAGATTGGAAGTTCCGGTGCCACAAGCCTCTGTAGCCACAAGAAATCAATCTAGGCCCTCTCTGGCACCCTACCGGAGGGGGCCATCATCACCGTAGCCCATGGAGGAGGATCCCGGAGGGGCCATCATCGCCATGAAGGCCAAGGACCAGAGGGAGAACTGTTGGGGAACATAGCAGAATTTTAAAATTTTCTACGCATCACCAAGATCAATCTATGGAGTCATCTAGCAACGAGGGAATGGGGAGTGCATGTACATACCCTTGTAGATCGCGAGCGGAAGCGTTCAAGAGAACGGGGTTGATGGACTCGTACTCATCGTGATCCCAATCAACGATGACCAAGTGCCGAACAGACGGCACCTCCGCGTTCAACACACGAACGGTTGGGGAAGACGTCTCCTCCTTCTTGATCCAGCAAGGGGAAGGAGAGGTTGATGGAGATCCAGCAGCATGACGGCGTGGTGATGGAAGCAGCGGTGATCTCGGCAGGGCTTCGCCAAGCTCCAACGAGAGAGAGAGAGGTGTTACGAGGGGAGAGGGAGGCGCCAGGGACTTGGGTGTGGCTGCCCTCCCTCCCCCCACTATATATAGGACCCCTGGGACCCTTCCGGTGGTCCCGGGACAATACCGATTGCCCCCGAAACTTTCCCGATGGCCGAAACTGGACTTCCTATATATAAATCTTCACCTCTAGACCATTCTGGAACTCCTGGTGACGTCCGGGATCTCATCCGGGACTCCGAACAACTTTCGGGTTACCGCATACTAATATCTCTACAACCCTAGCGTCACAAAATCTTAAGTGTGTAGACCCTACGGGTTCGGGAGACATGCATACATGACCGAGACGACTCTCTGGTCAACAACCAACAGCGGGATCTGGATACCCATGTTGGCTCCCACATGTTCCACGATGATCTCATCAGATGAACCACGATGTCAAGGATTCAATCAATCCTGTATTCAATTCCCTTTGTCAATCGGTACGTTACTTGCCCGATATTCGATCGTCGGTATCCCAATACCTCGTTCAATCTCGTTACCGGCAAGTCACTTTACTCGTACCGCAATGCATGATCCTGAGACAAAACACTTGGCCACATTGAGCTCATTGTGATGATGCATTACCGAGTGGGCCCAGAGATACCTCTCCGTCATACGGAGTGACAAATCCCAGTCTCGATCCGTGTCAACCCAACAGATACTTTTGGGGATACCTGTAGTATACCTTTATAGTCACCCAGTTACATTGTGACGTTTGGTACACCCAAAGCACTCCTACGGCATCCGGGAGTTACACGATCTCATGGTCTAAGGAAATGATACTTGACATTAGAAAAGCTCTAGCAAACGAACTACACGATCTTGTGCTATGCTTAGGATTGGGTCTTTCCATCACATCATTCTCCTAATGATGTGATCCTGTTATCAATGACATCCAATGTCCATAGTCAGGAAACCATGACTATCTATTGATCAACGAGCTAGTTAACTAGAGGCTCACTAGGGACATGTTGTGGTCTATGTATTCACACATGTATTACGATTTCCGGATAACACAATTATAACATGAACAATAGACAATTACCATGAACAAGGAAATATAATAATAACCATTTTATTATTGCCTCTAGGGCATATTTCCAACAGTCTCCCACTTGCACTAGAGTCAATAATCTGGTTACATTGTGATGAATCGAACACCCATAGAGTTCTGGTGTTGATCATGTTTTTCTCGCGGAAGAGGTTTAGTCACCGGATCTGCGACATTAAGATCCGTATGTACTTTGCAAATATCTATGTCTCCATATTGAACATTTTCATGAATGGAGTTGAAGCGACACTTGATGTGCCTGGTCTTCTTGTGAAACCTGGGCTCCATGGCAAGGGCAATAGCTCCAGTGTTGTCACAGAAGAGAGTGATCGGCCCCGACGCATTGGGTATGAATCCTAGGTCGGTGATGAACTCCTTCATCCAGATTGCTTCATGCGCTGCCTCCGAGGCTGCCATGTACTCCGCTTCACATGTAGATCCCGCCATGATGCTTTGCTTGCAACTGCACCAGCTTACTGCCCCACCATTCAAAATATACATGTATCCGGTTTGTGACATAGAGTCATCCAGATCTGTGTCGAAGCTAGCATCGTGTAACATCCCAAATTTTCAATTTGGAATGTTATACATTAGATCATCACTACATATCATATTTTATTTTGCAATTTCGTTGATCCTAGAAATTCTACGCAACTCAATGACCCACGGAGAGAGTTGGGGATTTCGTTATTTTCATATTTGAGTTTTCTCAAATTTTGAGAATAGGATCATTTGATTTTATTTATTTTATCGTCAATTATTTCTATTACAAAAATATGAGAGAGGGAATAAAATGACTTTCCCAAAATAGAGAAATATTGAGGATTTAATAATAAAATCAAATAAGATTTTATTTCGGAGTTTTTTGGTGTTTTATTTGAATTTAGGAAAAAAGTGTGTTTTTCAAAATTGCATTTAGGTCCAAAATAAATGTTCACCTTGTGCGGCTTGATTTTAGAAGCCCGTGAAAATTTATTTCGGAATTTTTGGAGTCCGTTTAGTATTTCCTTTTATTTTTCTTCCGAGCGGAATAATTAAAAAAAACCGATTTAACGGGTCGTGTCCGACCTGGACACCGATCGGGAGGCCTTTATAAGCCGAGGCCTGGCCCCGGGGGAAACCCTAAAGCGCCCTAAGCCGCCGCCGCCCTAAGAAGCCGCCGCCGCCACCGCCGCCGCCGGATCTCGCCGCCGAGGTTCGTCGCGCCTCGTTTTCCATGTCGAAAAAAAAGAAAAAATAAATCGGCGTTCGTCGTTTTTCTTTTTCTCGGATTAAATCCGCGATTTTTCTGATCCGATTTTCATTTTAGTTTAACTTTTCGCTCGTTTATCAGAATCAGGCGATTCAAGCGCCTAGGGATTCGTCTCGAAACCCTCTATCCGTTTAACCAAATTAAACAAGATTTTGCTACTATAAAATAAGCCCTAGATCCAGATTACTAAAACGAAGTTGTTTTCTTTCGCCGTTGGACTTTTGTTGCTTCGTTCGATTTGATTCTTTTTGCCAACCAGAGTTCTTAAGTTGAACCTTCTGGTTAGATCTCTTATTTGAGTTTTACCTGTGCATTAGATGAGTACTTATTGTATGCTTGTTTGTTTGTCTGTGATAGAATACCCGGAGTGCGCCGCCTGTTACTTCGAATCGTTAGGTTTCGCGGATCATCAGCAAGGCAAGTAACACTTTGATCATACCTTTTCTGCTACCCAGTTTTACTGCATTAGATCAATCCTCACACATTGCATGATTAGGATCTAATTAAATTGTGGGATAGGAAGTAGATGAGGTAGTACCTATTACCTGTTATTATCAAATCTTTGGGAGTTACTTCTACGTTTGCTTATTATGCCATGCTATGCTAGTAGACGTGGATTGGGTGAGTGATATCCATGACAGATGTGAGATTGTTAAATTAATGGTTTATCTAAGGTGGCAACTTAAACACACATCTGGGTGGATTGAGGCACCTGGGTATTCCAGGACTTGCCTGTTTTCTTTTGGACCGCCACCCAGGCTCAAAGGGATCATGAGACTATTCATACTAGAAACTTCCGTGTGCAGCCACAAGCTATTATGGGCTCTAGCATAGTTGACTAAGTTGTGCGAACTCTTACAGTGGTAGACTAGCAGATGTAGGGGATGTAGGTGGTACGGTCTACCCGATCGTAAGGTGCTAGTGCTTCTGAAAGACTATGTCTCGGTCATCCGTCTTCTCAAACACCGTGTAGTGCGAGAAACCAAACTGTGAGGCCCCCGATTTGACCGTACACTAATCATGCACGCAAATGTGTACGATCAAGATCAAGGACTCACGGGAAGATATCACAACACAACTCTACAAATAAAATAAGTCATACAAGCATCATATTACAAGCCAGGGGCCTCGAGGGCTCGAATACAAGAGCTCGATCATAGACGAGTCAGCGGAAGCAACAATATCTGAGTACAGACATAAGTTAAACAAGTCTGCCTTAAGAAGGCTAGCACAAACTGGGATGCAGATCAAAAGAGGTGCAGGCCTCCTGCCTGGGATCCTCCTAACTACTCCTGGTCGTCGTCAGCGGGCATCACGTAGTAGTAGGCACCTCCGGTGTAGTAGGAGTCGTCGTCGAAGGTGGCGTCTGGCTCTTGGGCTCCAACATCTGGTTGCGACAACCAGGTAGAAGGGATAGGGGGAAAAGAGGGAGAAAGCAACCGTGAGTACTCATCCAAAGTACTCGCAAGCAAGGAGCTACACTACATATGTATGCATTGGTATCAACTAGAATAAGGCCATCATATGTGGACTGAACTTCAGAATGCCGGAATAAGAGGGGGATAGCTAGTCCTTTCGAAGACTACGCTTCTGGCAGCCTCCGTCTTGCAGCATGTAGAAGAGAGTAGACCGAAGTCCTCCAAGTAGCATCACATAGCATAATCCTAACCGATGATCCTCCCCTCGTCGCCCTGTGAGAGAGCGATCACCGGTTGTATCTGGCACTTGGAAGGGTGTGTTTTATTAAGTATCCAGTTCTAGTTGTCATAAGGTCAAGGTACAACTCCAAGTCGTCCTGTTACCGAAGATCACGGCTATTCGAATAGATTAACTTCCCTGTAGGGGTGCACCACATACCCCAACACGCTTGATCCCATTTGGCCGGACACACTTTTCGGGGTCATGCCCGGCCGCAAAAGATCAACATGTCGCAGCCCCACCTAGGCACAACAGAGAGTTCAGCACGCCGGTCTAAACCTAAGCGCACAGGGGTCTGGGCCCATCGCCCTTAGCACACCTGCACGTTGCGAACGCGGCCGGAAGCGGAACTAGCCTCCTTAATACAAGAGCAGGCTTACGTTCCAATCCGGCGCGCGCCACTCAGTCGCTGACGTCACGAAGGCTTCGGCTGATACCACGACGCCGGGATACCCATAACTACTCCCGCGTAGATGGTTAGTGCGTATAGACCAAATGGCCAAACTCAGATCAAATACCCAGATCTCGTTAAGTGTGTTAAGTATCCGCGAACGCCGACCAGGGCCAGGCCCACCTCTCTCCTAGGTGGTCTCAACCTGCCCTATCGCTCCACCACAAAGTAACAGTCGGGGGCCGTCGGGAACCCAAGCCCACCTCTACCGGGATGGAGCCACCTGCCCCTTCAGCCCCCAACTCCGAACAGTACCACAGGTAATGTAACTGTGAAAAGTATATAGCATATGCCCCTGATCACCTCCCGAAGTGATCACGGCCCAGTAATATAGCATGGCAGACGGACAAGAGTGTAGGGCCACTGATGGAACACTAGCATCCTATACTAAGCAGTAGGATAGCAGGTAATGGTAACAATAGTAGTAGCAAGGACAGGCTATGCATCAGGATAGGAATAACGGAAAGCAGTAACATGCTACACTACTCTAATGCAAGCAGTATAGAGAAGATTAGGCGATATCTGGTGATCAAAGGGGGGGCTTGCCTGGTTGCTCTGGCAAGAGAGAGGGGTCCTCAACACCGTAGTCGTACTGGGTAGCAGCGGCGTCGGCCTTGGTGTCTAGCGAGAGAAGAGGGGGAAGAAACAATGAATACAATGCAAACAAATGCATGACAAAGCAAAGCGTGATGCTAGGCGTGCCCAATCGCGGTAGTAGGTGATACCGATGAAGGGGGGAAACATCAGGGAAAGTATCCCCGAGGTCCCGCGTTTTCGGACAGATGAACAGGAGGTGAAATGTTGCAGGTTCACTATGCTAGGGACGTGTGGCGGACGAACGGGCTGCGTATCCGAATTCGTCTCGTCGTTCTGAGCAACTTTCATGTACAAAGTTTTTCCATCCGAGCTACGGTTTATTTTATATTAATTTTAAAAGAATTAAATCATTTTAAGATTTAATTAATTAATTAATTTAATTCAACATTATCCAGAATAGTGTTTGCTGACATCATCATGACATCAGCAGTTGACTTGGTCAACCTGACAGGTGGGTCCCGTTCGTCATTGACTGTATAATCTAATTAGGGTTTAATTAAGCTAACTAGTTAATTAGGTTAATTAAACATGATTAATTAATTAATTAATTTAATTATTATTTATTTATTTTTAATTCTTTTTGGGCGTGGGCCCCGTTCGTCATAGGCCCAGGGGGGCTTATCGGGCGCGGGTTAACGGGGATGGAGCGGAGCAGAGCCACGGGGCTCGCGGGCGCGAGCGCTAGCGGCCAGGGGCTGCGCGGGCGGCGACCCGAGCAGGGCTGGGGCACCAGCACCACAGCAGGCGGCGGGGCGGCCAAGCAGCGCCATGGCACGGGCGCGGAGGTGGAGGTGGTGAGCGCGATGGCTACGGGCGCAGGCCTCGCGGGGCCGTGGCGAGGTCGAGGCGAGGCGACGGCGCAGAGCAAGCAAGGCAGCAGCAGCCAGCGGCAACAACGGCACGAGAAAGCGGCGGCAGCGGACGGGCAGGTGCGGGCGTGGTCGGGCACGCGTGCGGTCGGCGCGGGCCACTAAGGCCGGGCTGGAGCCGAGCGCGGGGGGCGGACAAGAGGGGAACGGCCGTGGGCGCGTCCAGGGGCACCGAGGTGGTGCGCGTGGTTGCGAGAGGAAAGGAGGCCGAGGGCCCCACCGGGGCGCATAGGGGTCCGGGCAGCGGGGGTCGAGGGGGTGATGGGGACGACGGCGTAGAGGGAAGCAGGCCGGCGAGGGAGGCGGTCCGGCGAGGTCCAGGCGGATTGGGGGCGCCGGCGTGGTGGCGACGGGAACCGGTGGCGGCGTCGGGGGCGACCGATGGGGTAGCGGGACGGCGAGACGGTAGGGCGATGGGGGTGGTGCTCCGGTGGGGGGGCGCCGAGGACGGCGACGTGCGTCGGGGCGATGGCGTCGGGGTCGGGGGCGTGGTCGCCTCGATCCCGATTTGGATCGAGGGAGTGAGGGGAGAGTGGGGGGGGAAGTGGGGATCGGGGTAGGGTTTCCGGTTGCGAGGGGATAAGAGAGTGAGTGGGGGGGGGGGCGGGCCAAGTGGGCCGGCTGGGCGGCCTGGCTAGCCGCGTGGCCAGCTGGGCCAAGGCCCAGCGAGGGGTGGGGCTTTTATTTTTCTTTTGTTGTTGTTTTCTCATTTTCTTTCTGTTTTATTTTAGTTGCACTATATTTTTGGTTTAGTAAAATATGAAAATAGCTCCAGAAATAGTGTGACAAATTAATCCACTGTTCTAAGAAGTTTTACCTCAGAATAAAAATAGTTTAGTATTTGGTAAAATATATTAGGAGTATAACTAATTGTTTTGATGTTGTTTTAATCACTTTAGAGTATTTAAATATTTTATAAAGATGTTGTTACTCCACCAATAATATCCATGATTTATTTGCCACATTAAGAACATTTTAGTTTTGACTTTTGAAAACTTTAATTGTTTGACTTGATTTTAAATCTGAATTCGAACCGTTTTTGAACCAACGCGAGATTAGTAACAGTAACCAAGGTGAGGTGGCATCATTAAGCGTGGAATTACTGTAGCCTAATTATCCGGGCGTCACACAAACGGAGGCGATCGAGTCTTGTGGGGAAAAGTGCGCAAACCTCTGCAGAGTGTAATAAACTAATCATGGTTAGCCGTGTCCCCGGTTATGGACATCTTGAGTATCTAGTACTTGGATTTTCATGTGAATCTCAACATGTTACTCTAAATTAATTTTGTTGGGTTATGTTTAATGATGATGCTTAATTGGGATTGAGAATGCTGTCAACCATTCTCAATGTTTAACAACCACCATGATAGTAATTAAATTATTCCTTTGAAGTAGGGAAAAATTGGCTTTACGCAAAACTGTAACCATAGAGCTTTCCACCAGCCAAATATGCATATAGTATAGCTGTTTCATTCCATTACTCTCTATGTGTTACTTTACCAGCATATTCCATGTGTTGACCCGTTTTCGAGCTGCAACGTTAATGTTGCAGACTTTTCAGACGACGATTAAGGAGTTTTTAGGTCGTGGTTCTATACTCAGTGATGCCGTTGGAGTTGATGGACTCACTTATTTTCCAAGCCTTCCGCTGTTATCGTTATTAGATGGCCTTAAGCCATATTTATTGTAATAAGTTCTCTTTCGAGACACTCGATGTAATAAGTGTGTGATTGCTACTCTGCTATAAGTCCTCCGAGTACTGTGTGGTGTCAGCATTACTGATCCAGGGATGACACCGGAGCAAAGAGATCAGACCGTTTGAGGTCTGGTCGCTACAGAGATGGTATCAGAGCACACACTGACTGTAGGACACGACCACTAAGCACAAGACCTAGATCACTATTCACTCTCTTCTCTTCTGACCTCTCATCTTTTCTACTCTTTAGGATGGCAGATGCAAGGAACAAGTTCACACAACCGGATGAAGATACACCCATTGGACGTCACTTGAAGGAAGTCACTAGATACCGGAACATAGGAGTACCAAGTTTCACAGGAACCTACAACGCCACTTTACCTGAAGAAGAGCGATGAATGATTCAAGTTCAAGTTCCAGGAAGGACATTCATGCCATTCACTGAGCCCATAGAGTTTTCTTTTGATGCACCAACTTGGAGTCTAGGAAAGAGCATGGCAGCTCACATCGCCATGGGACGCATTGGAGAAGTCTACCGCAAGGATCTCAAGGATACTATCTACCAGATTTGTGGGCGCCGAGATGAACACTGGGAGATGATCAGCACCAGGAAGCATAGATCAATTGCAGCTTTTATCCAGGAGCTAAACCAGCACATTCGATGACAGGAGAACCAGATGTGCGCCGACATGATAGATCTGAAGAAGGCTAAGACTAGAATCAAGGAATTGGAGGAAGAACTCAAGGCTACACGGGAAGATTATGAAGAAGAAATTGAAGTATTGGTGGAGAAGAATGACGACCTGATCAAGAAGATTGGAATATTTATGGGAGGCCCTACGCCAGTAGATGAAGATGAAGAACCCAAGGAAATTAGCCCGGAAGACTACATCATCATCGACGGCACCGACTCGGAAGCAAATAGTAGCGATGATGACTATGTTGATGAAGCCGGAGCAGATATCATGGAGTCAACGACCGTAGAATATTTCTAGTAGACCACCTCATTAGTAGTAGTAGTCCACCATGTAAATATAGTAGTCCGAGCATTTTTGCGATAGTTAGATCGATTGTATGCCCTTGTTTGATTGATTGAAGTGAATTGTTTATTTTGCCTCATGTGCATATGGGTAGTGTTTTCTCTTTAGACCCCCTCTATTCTTATATCTCATCTTTTCTAAACCCTCAGATGCCTCCGAGGCGTGACCTCGGATTTGCCTTTCCCCCGGAGGTCACCCAGTTGATCTAGCAGCAAAACACATTGATGCAGTTGCTAGTCCAGAATCAGAATCAAGGGGATTTGTGGATAAGTATAACCTATCAATCCAAGCCCTTAGGTCACCCATGTTAGTAACCTCGCCCGGAGCAGAATATATGGCTAGTCGATGGTGTGATCGGTTACCATTAAGGATTGGTAACTATGTTTTTCCCTCAGACCTAATAGTATTGGAATCTCAAGGATTGATGTGATATTAGGCATGGATTGGTTATCAAAGTATGAAGGGAATATTGAATGTGCTAGTAAGTCAATTTTGCTTACCACCCCAGAAGGGAGAAGGATCAAGTATGTATCCCGACATGTGCCAAAGAGGACACAAGTAAATTGCTTAACAGGAGTTGTGCAGGAGGAAGTACCAGTGGTAAGGGATTTTCCCGATGTATTTCCAGAGGAGTTGCCAGGCATGCCACCAGATAGAGATATTGAGTTTTTGATTGAGCTATTGCCAGGCACAGGGCCAATATCAAAGAGACCATATAGGATGCCAGCAAAGGATTTGGTGGAAATTAAGAAGCAGATTAAGGAGTTACTGGATAAAGGATATATTCGCCCAAGTTCTTTGCCTTGGGGATCGCCAGTACTTCTAGTGGAGAAGAAGGATGGATCATTAAGGATGGTTGTTGATTATCGAGGATTGAATGAAGTAACGATCAAGAACAAGTACCCACTACCAATGATCAACGATCTGTTTGATCGATTGCAAGGAGCTAAGGTATTTTCCAAGATCGATCTGCGATCAGGATACCACCAGTTGAAGATTCGAGAACAGGATATTCCGAAGACAGCTTTTACCACCAGGTATGGGCTGTATGAGTATACCGTTATGTCATTTGGTCTGACTAACGCACCTGCCTATTTATGAACATGATGAACAAAGTGTTTATGGAGTTTTTGGATAAGTTCGTCGTAGTGTTCATTGATGATATCCTGGTTTATTCGAAGAATGAAGAGGAACATAATGAGCATTTGCGTTTGGTACATGGAAAGCTTAGAGAACATCAATTATATGCCAAGTTCAGCAAATGTGAGTTTTTGTTGAAGGAAGTAGGATTCCTCGGACATGTTATATCTGGAGAAGGTATAGCAGTAGATCCCGCTAAAGTTGAAACTGTGACCAAGTGGGAAGCCCCAACAACAGTTGGAGAGATCCGGAGTTTTCTTGGACTCACAGGATACTACCGGAGGTTTATTGAGAATTTCTCAAAGATTGCGAAGCCTATGACTGAGTTGTTGAAGAAGGATACCAAGTTCATATGGACAGAGGAGTGTGAGGCTAGTTTCCAGGAGTTGAAGAAACGCTTAGTTACCTCACCAGTATTGATATTGCCAGACCAGACCAAGGGTTATGAGGTGTATTGCGACGCTTCACGTCGAGGACTTGGAGCAGTGCTTATGCAGGAAAGGAGAGTTGTTTCATATGCCTCAAGACAACTGAAGCCTCATGAGTTGAATTATGCTACGCATGATTTGGAGTTAGCAGCCGTAGTGCATGCCTTGAAAACATGGAGACATTTCCTCATTGGAAATCATTGTGAGGTGTACATGGATCATAAGAGTTTGAAGTACATTTTCACATAGAAGGAGTTAAATCTCAGACAAAGGAGATGGTTGGAGCTTATCAAGGATTATGATATGAAATTTCATTATCATCCTGGAAAGGCTAATGTAGTAGCTGACGCATTAAGCCGTAAGAGCCATGTCAATACATTAATGATGAGAGAAATACCCACGGAGTTAGCAGAAAATCTTCGTGAAATATGTTTGGAAATAGTTCCGAGAGGCTATGTAGCAGCATTGGAGATTCAATCAACTTTGATGGATAGAATCAGAGAAGCTCAGAAAGCTAACAAAGAGATTGCCGCTATAATGGAGAAACTGAGCAAAGGAAAAGCTAAAGGATTTCGTGAGGATGAGCACGACACCCTATGGTTTGACGACCGCGTTTACGTGCCCAATGACCCGGAGATCAGGAAGTTGATACTGCAAGAGGCACACGACTCACCGTATTCAATTCACCCAGGAAATACCAAGATGTATTTGGATTTGAAGGATATTTTCTGGTGGACCGGAATGAAGAAGGATATTGTGGAGTATGTAGCAGTTTGTGATGTATGCCAGAGAGTAAAGGCAGAGCATCAGAAGCCAGCAGGATTGTTACAACCATTGCCGATACCCGAATGGAAGTGGGATAAGTTAGGCATGGATTTTATCATGGGATTGCCCAGGACTCGTTCAGGCTATGACTCAATTTGGGTTGTAGTCGATCGATTGACGAAAGTAGCTCATTTCATCCTAGTAAAGACCACTTACACTAGTGCTAAGTTGGCAAAGATATACATGATCAGGATCGTATGTCTACATGGAGTTCCAAGGAGTATCGTCTCAGATAGAGGAACCCAGTGTACCTCAAAGTTCTGGAAGCAGTTGCACGAAACTTTGGGTACCAGGCTAGAATTCAGTACAGCTTTTCTTCCACAGACAGATGGATAGACCGAGAGAGTCAATCAGATTTTGGAGGATACGCTGAGAGCTTGTGCACTAGATTATGGATCTAGTTGGGACGATAATTTTCCATATGCAGAGTTCTCTTACAACAACAGTTACCAAACTAGTTTGAAGATGGCCCCTTTCGAAGCTTTGTACGGAAGGAGGTGCAGGACACCGTTGTCATGGGACGAAGTTGGAGACCGCCAGTTGTTTGGACCTGACTTGATTAAAGAGTCTGAACAGAAGGTGAAGTTGATTCGCGATAGGCTCAAGGTAGCCCAGTCCAGACAGAAGAGTTATGCGGATTCTAAATGCAAGGAGACAGTTTACGAAGTTGGAGATAGAGCTTATCTTCGAGTATCTCCACTTCAGGGAACAAAGAGTTTTGGAGTTAAAGGGAAGTTAGCGCCACGATTTGTAGGACCATATCGAGTTTTGGAGCATATGGGAGAAGTAGCCTACAAGTTGGAATTGCCCGAAGGATTGTCAGGAGTACATGATGTGTTCCATGTTTCTCAGTTAAAGAAAATGTCACACGGAGATGGCTGACATACCGTTGAGAGATACAGTGCCTTTGGAAACTATTCAGTTGGATAACGATTTGACCTATGAGGAGAAACCAATTAAGATTCTCGAGGTTGCCAGCCGAGTTACTCGCAGCAAGGTTATCAAGTTTTGCAAGGTTCAATGGAGCAATCACACGGAAGATGAAGCCACCTGGGAGCGAGAGGAAGACTTGCTCAAAGACCACCCTCACCTATTTTCTAGCCAACCCGAATCTCGAGGGTGAGATTCATCTTAAGGGGGGTAGGTTTGTAACATCCCAAATTTTCAATTTGGAATGTTATACATTAGATCATCACTGCATATCATATTTTTTTTTGCAATTTGGTTGATCCTAGAAATTCTACGCAACTCAATGACCCACGGAGAGAGTTGGGGATTTCGTTATTTTCATATTTGAGTTTTCTCAAATTTTGAGAATAGGATCATTTGATTTTATTTATTTTATCGTCAATTATTTCTATTACAAAAATATGAGAGAGGGAATAAAATGACTTTCCGAAAATAAAGAAATATTGAGGATTTAATAATAAAATCAAATAAGATTTTATTTCGGAGTTTTTTGGTGTTTTATTTGAATTTAGGAAAAAAAGTGTGTTTTTCAAAATTACATTTAGGTCCCAAATAAATGTTCACCTTGTGCGGCTTGATTTTAGAAGCCCGTGAAAATTTATTTCGGAATTTTTGGAGTCCGTTTAGTATTTCTTTTTATTTTTCTTCTGAGCGGAATAATTAAAAAAACGAACTGACTTAACGGGCCGTGTCCGACCTGGACACCGACCGGGAGGCCTTTATAAGTCGAGGCCCGGCCCCGGGGGAAACCCTAAAGCGCCCTAAGCCGCCGCCGCCCTAAGAAGCCGCCGCCGCCGCCGCCGCCGGATCTCGCCGCCGAGGTTCGTCGCACCTCATCTTCCGTGCCAGAAAAAAAAGAAAAAAAATTGGCGTTCGTCGTTTTTCTTTTTCTCGGATTAAATCCGTGATTTTTCTGATCGTGATTCCTGATCTGATTTTCGTTTTAGTTTAACTTTTCGCTCGTTTATCGGAATCAGGCGATTCAAGCGCCTAGGGATTCGTCTCGAAACCCTCTATCCGTTTAACCAACTTAAACAAGATTTTGCTACTATAAAATTTTCCCTAGATCCAGATTACTAGAACGAAGTTTTTTTCTTTCGTCGTTGGACTTTCGTTGCTTCGTTCGATTTGATTCTTTTTGCCAACCGGAGTTCTTAAGTTGAACCTTCTGGTTAGATATCTTATTTGAGTTTTACCTGTGCGTTAGATGAGTACTTATTGTATGCTTGTTTGTTTGTCTGCGATAGAATACCCGGAGTGCGCCGCCTGTTACTTCGAATCGTTAGGTTTCGCGGATCATCAGCAAGGCAAGTAACACTTTGATCATACCTTTTCTTCTACCCAGTTTTATTGCATTAGATCAATCCTCACACATTGCATGATTAGGATCTAATTAAATTGTGGGATGGGAAGTAGATGAGGTAGTACCTATTACCTGTTATTATCAAACCTTTGGGAGTTACTTCTACGTTTGCTTATCATGCCATGCTATGCTAGTAGACGTGGATTGGGTGAGTGATATCCATGACAGATGTGAGATTGTTAAATTAATGGTTTATCTAAGGTGGCAACTTAAACACACATCTGGGTGGATTGAGGCACCTGGGTATTCCAGGACTTGCCTGTTTTCTTTTGGACCGCCACCCAGGCTCAAAGGGATCATGAGACTATTCATACTAGAAACTTCCGTGTGCAGCCACAAGCTATTATGGGCTCTAGCATAGTTGACAAAGTTCTGCGAACTCTTACAGTGGTAGACTAGCAGATGTAGCGGATATAGGTGGTACGGTCTACCCGATCGTAAGGTGCTAGCGCTTCTGAAAGACTATGTCTCGGTCATCCGTCTTCTCAAACACCGTGTAGTGCGAGAAACCAAATGGAGGCGATCGAGTCTTGTGGGGAAAAGTGCGCAAACCTTTGCAGAGTGTAATAAACTAATCATGGTTAGCCGTGTCCCCGGTTATGGACATCTTGAGTATCTAGTACTTGGATTTTCATGTGAATCTCAACATGTTACTCTAAAATTAATTTTGTTGGGTTATGTTTAATGATGATGCTTAATTGGGATTGGGAATGCTGTCAACCATTCTCAATGTTTAACAACCACCATGATAGTAATTAAACCTATTCCTTTGAAGTAGGGAAAAATTGGCTTTACGCAAAACTGTAACCATAGAGCTTTCCACCAGCCAAATATGCATATAGTATAGCTGTTTCATTCCATTACTCTCTATGTGTTACTTTACCAGCATATTCCATGTGTTGACCCGTTTTCGAGCTGCAACGTTAATGTTGCAGACTTTTCAGACGACGATTAAGGAGTTTTTAGGTCGTGGTTCTATACTCAGTGATGCCGTTGGAGTTGATGGACTCACTTATTTTCCAAGCCTTCCGCTGTTATCGTTATTAGATGGCCTTAAGCCATATTTATTGTAATAAGTTCTCTTTCGAGACACTCGATGTAATAAGTGTGTGATTGCTACTCTGCTATAAGTCCTCCGAGTACTGTGTGGTGTCAGCATTACTGATCCAGGGATGACACCGGAGCAAAGAGATCAGACCGTTTGAGGTCTGGTCGCTACAGAGATGGTATCAGAGCACACACTGACTGTAGGACACGACCACTAAGCACAAGACCTAGATCACTATTCACTCTCTTCTCTTCTGACCTCTCATCTTTTCTACTCTTTAGGATGGCAGATGCAAGGAACAAGTTCACACAACCGGATGAAGATACACCCATTGGACGTCACTTGAAGGAAGTCACTAGATACCGGAACATAGGAGTACCAAGTTTCACAGGAACCTACAACGCCACTTTACCTGAAGAAGAGCGATGAATGATTCAAGTTCAAGTTCCAGGAAGGACATTCATGCCATTCACTGAGCCCATAGAGTTTTCTTTTGATGCACCAACTTGGAGTCTAGGAAAGAGCATGGCAGCTCACATCGCCATGGGACGCATTGGAGAAGTCTACCGCAAGGATCTCAAGGATACTATCTACCAGATTTGTGGGCGCCGAGATGAACACTGGGAGATGATCAGCACCAGGAAGCATAGATCAATTGCAGCTTTTATCCAGGAGCTAAACCAGCACATTCGATGACAGGAGAACCAGATGTGCGCCGACATGATAGATCTGAAGAAGGCTAAGACTAGAATCAAGGAATTGGAGGAAGAACTCAAGGCTACACGGGAAGATTATGAAGAAGAAATTGAAGTATTGGTGGAGAAGAATGACGACCTGATCAAGAAGATTGGAATATTTATGGGAGGCCCTACGCCAGTAGATGAAGATGAAGAACCCAAGGAAATTAGCCCGGAAGACTACATCATCATCGACGGCACCGACTCGGAAGCAAATAGTAGCGATGATGACTATGTTGATGAAGCCGGAGCAGATATCATGGAGTCAACGACCGTAGAATATTTCTAGTAGACCACCTCATTAGTAGTAGTAGTCCACCATGTAAATATAGTAGTCCGAGCATTTTTGCGATAGTTAGATCGATTGTATGCCCTTGTTTGATTGATTGAAGTGAATTGTTTATTTTGCCTCATGTGCATATGGGTAGTGTTTTCTCTTTAGACCCCCTCTATTCTTATATCTCATCTTTTCTAAACCCTCAGATGCCTCCGAGGCGTGACCTCGGATTTGCCTTTCCCCCGGAGGTCACCCAGTTGATCTAGCAGCAAAACACATTGATGCAGTTGCTAGTCCAGAATCAGAATCAAGGGGATTTGTGGATAAGTATAACCTATCAATCCAAGCCCTTAGGTCACCCATGTTAGTAACCTCGCCCGGAGCAGAATATATGGCTAGTCGATGGTGTGATCGGTTACCATTAAGGATTGGTAACTATGTTTTTCCCTCAGACCTAATAGTATTGGAATCTCAAGGATTGATGTGATATTAGGCATGGATTGGTTATCAAAGTATGAAGGGAATATTGAATGTGCTAGTAAGTCAATTTTGCTTACCACCCCAGAAGGGAGAAGGATCAAGTATGTATCCCGACATGTGCCAAAGAGGACACAAGTAAATTGCTTAACAGGAGTTGTGCAGGAGGAAGTACCAGTGGTAAGGGATTTTCCCGATGTATTTCCAGAGGAGTTGCCAGGCATGCCACCAGATAGAGATATTGAGTTTTTGATTGAGCTATTGCCAGGCACAGGGCCAATATCAAAGAGACCATATAGGATGCCAGCAAAGGATTTGGTGGAAATTAAGAAGCAGATTAAGGAGTTACTGGATAAAGGATATATTCGCCCAAGTTCTTTGCCTTGGGGATCGCCAGTACTTCTAGTGGAGAAGAAGGATGGATCATTAAGGATGGTTGTTGATTATCGAGGATTGAATGAAGTAACGATCAAGAACAAGTACCCACTACCAATGATCAACGATCTGTTTGATCGATTGCAAGGAGCTAAGGTATTTTCCAAGATCGATCTGCGATCAGGATACCACCAGTTGAAGATTCGAGAACAGGATATTCCGAAGACAGCTTTTACCACCAGGTATGGGCTGTATGAGTATACCGTTATGTCATTTGGTCTGACTAACGCACCTGCCTATTTATGAACATGATGAACAAAGTGTTTATGGAGTTTTTGGATAAGTTCGTCGTAGTGTTCATTGATGATATCCTGGTTTATTCGAAGAATGAAGAGGAACATAATGAGCATTTGCGTTTGGTACATGGAAAGCTTAGAGAACATCAATTATATGCCAAGTTCAGCAAATGTGAGTTTTTGTTGAAGGAAGTAGGATTCCTCGGACATGTTATATCTGGAGAAGGTATAGCAGTAGATCCCGCTAAAGTTGAAACTGTGACCAAGTGGGAAGCCCCAACAACAGTTGGAGAGATCCGGAGTTTTCTTGGACTCACAGGATACTACCGGAGGTTTATTGAGAATTTCTCAAAGATTGCGAAGCCTATGACTGAGTTGTTGAAGAAGGATACCAAGTTCATATGGACAGAGGAGTGTGAGGCTAGTTTCCAGGAGTTGAAGAAACGCTTAGTTACCTCACCAGTATTGATATTGCCAGACCAGACCAAGGGTTATGAGGTGTATTGCGACGCTTCACGTCGAGGACTTGGAGCAGTGCTTATGCAGGAAAGGAGAGTTGTTTCATATGCCTCAAGACAACTGAAGCCTCATGAGTTGAATTATGCTACGCATGATTTGGAGTTAGCAGCCGTAGTGCATGCCTTGAAAACATGGAGACATTTCCTCATTGGAAATCATTGTGAGGTGTACATGGATCATAAGAGTTTGAAGTACATTTTCACATAGAAGGAGTTAAATCTCAGACAAAGGAGATGGTTGGAGCTTATCAAGGATTATGATATGAAATTTCATTATCATCCTGGAAAGGCTAATGTAGTAGCTGACGCATTAAGCCGTAAGAGCCATGTCAATACATTAATGATGAGAGAAATACCCACGGAGTTAGCAGAAAATCTTCGTGAAATATGTTTGGAAATAGTTCCGAGAGGCTATGTAGCAGCATTGGAGATTCAATCAACTTTGATGGATAGAATCAGAGAAGCTCAGAAAGCTAACAAAGAGATTGCCGCTATAATGGAGAAACTGAGCAAAGGAAAAGCTAAAGGATTTCGTGAGGATGAGCACGACACCCTATGGTTTGACGACCGCGTTTACGTGCCCAATGACCCGGAGATCAGGAAGTTGATACTGCAAGAGGCACACGACTCACCGTATTCAATTCACCCAGGAAATACCAAGATGTATTTGGATTTGAAGGATATTTTCTGGTGGACCGGAATGAAGAAGGATATTGTGGAGTATGTAGCAGTTTGTGATGTATGCCAGAGAGTAAAGGCAGAGCATCAGAAGCCAGCAGGATTGTTACAACCATTGCCGATACCCGAATGGAAGTGGGATAAGTTAGGCATGGATTTTATCATGGGATTGCCCAGGACTCGTTCAGGCTATGACTCAATTTGGGTTGTAGTCGATCGATTGACGAAAGTAGCTCATTTCATCCTAGTAAAGACCACTTACACTAGTGCTAAGTTGGCAAAGATATACATGATCAGGATCGTATGTCTACATGGAGTTCCAAGGAGTATCGTCTCAGATAGAGGAACCCAGTGTACCTCAAAGTTCTGGAAGCAGTTGCACGAAACTTTGGGTACCAGGCTAGAATTCAGTACAGCTTTTCTTCCACAGACAGATGGATAGACCGAGAGAGTCAATCAGATTTTGGAGGATACGCTGAGAGCTTGTGCACTAGATTATGGATCTAGTTGGGACGATAATTTTCCATATGCAGAGTTCTCTTACAACAACAGTTACCAAACTAGTTTGAAGATGGCCCCTTTCGAAGCTTTGTACGGAAGGAGGTGCAGGACACCGTTGTCATGGGACGAAGTTGGAGACCGCCAGTTGTTTGGACCTGACTTGATTAAAGAGTCTGAACAGAAGGTGAAGTTGATTCGCGATAGGCTCAAGGTAGCCCAGTCCAGACAGAAGAGTTATGCGGATTCTAAATGCAAGGAGACAGTTTACGAAGTTGGAGATAGAGCTTATCTTCGAGTATCTCCACTTCAGGGAACAAAGAGTTTTGGAGTTAAAGGGAAGTTAGCGCCACGATTTGTAGGACCATATCGAGTTTTGGAGCATATGGGAGAAGTAGCCTACAAGTTGGAATTGCCCGAAGGATTGTCAGGAGTACATGATGTGTTCCATGTTTCTCAGTTAAAGAAAATGTCACACGGAGATGGCTGACATACCGTTGAGAGATACAGTGCCTTTGGAAACTATTCAGTTGGATAACGATTTGACCTATGAGGAGAAACCAATTAAGATTCTCGAGGTTGCCAGCCGAGTTACTCGCAGCAAGGTTATCAAGTTTTGCAAGGTTCAATGGAGCAATCACACGGAAGATGAAGCCACCTGGGAGCGAGAGGAAGACTTGCTCAAAGACCACCCTCACCTATTTTCTAGCCAACCCGAATCTCGAGGGTGAGATTCATCTTAAGGGGGGTAGGTTTGTAACATCCCAAATTTTCAATTTGGAATGTTATACATTAGATCATCACTGCATATCATATTTTTTTTTGCAATTTGGTTGATCCTAGAAATTCTACGCAACTCAATGACCCACGGAGAGAGTTGGGGATTTCGTTATTTTCATATTTGAGTTTTCTCAAATTTTGAGAATAGGATCATTTGATTTTATTTATTTTATCGTCAATTATTTCTATTACAAAAATATGAGAGAGGGAATAAAATGACTTTCCGAAAATAAAGAAATATTGAGGATTTAATAATAAAATCAAATAAGATTTTATTTCGGAGTTTTTTGGTGTTTTATTTGAATTTAGGAAAAAAAGTGTGTTTTTCAAAATTACATTTAGGTCCCAAATAAATGTTCACCTTGTGCGGCTTGATTTTAGAAGCCCGTGAAAATTTATTTCGGAATTTTTGGAGTCCGTTTAGTATTTCTTTTTATTTTTCTTCTGAGCGGAATAATTAAAAAAACGAACTGACTTAACGGGCCGTGTCCGACCTGGACACCGACCGGGAGGCCTTTATAAGTCGAGGCCCGGCCCCGGGGGAAACCCTAAAGCGCCCTAAGCCGCCGCCGCCCTAAGAAGCCGCCGCCGCCGCCGCCGCCGGATCTCGCCGCCGAGGTTCGTCGCACCTCATCTTCCGTGCCAGAAAAAAAAGAAAAAAAATTGGCGTTCGTCGTTTTTCTTTTTCTCGGATTAAATCCGTGATTTTTCTGATCGTGATTCCTGATCTGATTTTCGTTTTAGTTTAACTTTTCGCTCGTTTATCGGAATCAGGCGATTCAAGCGCCTAGGGATTCGTCTCGAAACCCTCTATCCGTTTAACCAACTTAAACAAGATTTTGCTACTATAAAATTTTCCCTAGATCCAGATTACTAGAACGAAGTTTTTTTCTTTCGTCGTTGGACTTTCGTTGCTTCGTTCGATTTGATTCTTTTTGCCAACCGGAGTTCTTAAGTTGAACCTTCTGGTTAGATATCTTATTTGAGTTTTACCTGTGCGTTAGATGAGTACTTATTGTATGCTTGTTTGTTTGTCTGCGATAGAATACCCGGAGTGCGCCGCCTGTTACTTCGAATCGTTAGGTTTCGCGGATCATCAGCAAGGCAAGTAACACTTTGATCATACCTTTTCTTCTACCCAGTTTTATTGCATTAGATCAATCCTCACACATTGCATGATTAGGATCTAATTAAATTGAGGGATGGGAAGTAGATGAGGTAGTACCTATTACCTGTTATTATCAAACCTTTGGGAGTTACTTCTACGTTTGCTTATTATGCCATGCTATGCTAGTAGACGTGGATTGGGTGAGTGATATCCATGACAGATGTGAGATTGTTAAATTAATGGTTTATCTAAGGTGGCAACTTAAACACACATCTGGGTGGATTGAGGCACCTGGGTATTCCAGGACTTTCCTGTTTTCTTTTGGACCGCCACCCAGGCTCAAAGGGATCTTGAGACTATTCATACTAGAAACTTCCGTGTGCAGCCACAAGCTATTATGGGCTCTAGCATAGTTGACAAAGTTCTGCGAACTCTTACAGTGGTAGACTAGCAGATGTAGCGGATATAGGTGGTACGGTCTACCCGATCGTAAGGTGCTAGCGCTTCTGAAAGACTATGTCTCGGTCATCCGTCTTCTCAAACACCGTGTAGTGCGAGAAACCAAATGGAGGCGATCGAGTCTTGTGGGGAAAAGTGCGCAAACCTTTGCAGAGTGTAATAAACTAATCATGGTTAGCCGTGTCCCCGGTTATGGACATCTTGAGTATCTAGTACTTGGATTTTCATGTGAATCTCAACATGTTACTCTAAAATTAATTTTGTTGGGTTATGTTTAATGATGATGCTTAATTGGGATTGGGAATGCTGTCAACCATTCTCAATGTTTAACAACCACCATGATAGTAATTAAATCTATTCCTTTGAAGTAGGGAAAAATTGGCTTTATGCAAAATTGTAACCATAGAGCTTTCCACCAGCCGTATATGCATATAGTATAGCTGTTTCATTCCATTACTCTCTATGTGTTACATTGCCAGCATATTCCATGTGCTGACCCGTTTTCGGGCTGCAACGCTAATGTTGCAGACTTTTCAGACGACGATTAAGGAGTTTTTAGGTCGTGGTTCTATACTCAGTGATGCCGTTGCAGTTGATGGACTCACTTATCTTCCAAGCCTTCCGCTGTTATCGTTATTAGATGGCCTTAAGCCATATTTGTTGTAATAAATTCTCTTTTGAGACACTTGATGTAATAAGTGTGTGATTGCTACTCTGCTATAAATCCCCCGAGTACTGTGTGGTGTCAGCATTACTGATCCAGGGATGACACCGGAGCACAGAGATCAGACCGTTTGAGGTCTGGTCGCTACACATCGACGTAACCCTTTACGACGAGCTCCTTGTCACGTCCATATACGAGAAACATATCCTTAGTCCTTTTCAGGTACTTCAGGATGTTCTTGACCGCTGTCCAGTGTTCCATGCCGGGATTACTTTGGTACCTTCCTACCAAACTCACGGCAAGGCTTACATCAGGTCTGGTACACAGCATGGCATACATGATGGACCCTATGGCTGAGGCATAGGGGACGACACTCATCTTTTCTCTATCTTCTGCTGTGGTCGGACATTGAGCTGAGCTCAATTTCACACCTTGCAACACAGGCAAGAACCCCTTCTTGGACTCATCCATATTGAACTTCTTCAATATCTTATCAAGGTATGTGCTTTGTGAAAGACCTATGAGGCGTCTCGATCTATCTCTATAGATCTTGATGCCTAATATGTAAGCAGCTTCTCCAAGGTCCTTCATTGAAAAACACTTATTCAAGTAGGCCTTAATACTGTCCAAAAGTTCTATATCATTTCCCATCAAAAGTATGTCATCCACATATAATATGAGAAATGCTACAGAGCTCCCACTCACTTTCTTGTAAACGCAGGCTTCTCCATAAGTCTGCATAAACCCAAACGCTTTGATCATTTCATCAAGCGAATGTTCCAACTCCGAGATGCTTGCACCAGCCCATAGATGGAGAGCTGGAGCTTGCATACCTTGTTAGCATTCTTAGGATCGACAAAACCTTCCAGCTGCATCATATACAATTCTCCCTTAAGAAAGCCGTTAAGGAATGCCGTTTTGACGTCCATTAGCCATATCTCATAATCATAGTATGCAGAAATTGCTAACATGATCCGGACGGACTTCAACTTCGCTACGGGTGAGAAGGACTCATTGTAGTCAACCCCTTGAACTTGTCGATAACCCTTAGCGACAAGTCGAGCCTTATAGATGGTAACATTACCATCCGCGTTTGTCTTCTTCTTAAAGATCCATTTATTCTCTATCGCTCGCTGATCATCGGGGAAGTCTGTCAAAGTCCACACTTTGTTTTCATACATGGATCCTATCTCGGATTGCATGGCTTCAAGCCATTTGTTGGAATTTGGGCCCGCCATTGCTTCTTCATAGTTCGAAGGTTCACCGTTGTCAAACAACATGATTTCCAGGACAGGGTTGCCATACCATTTTGGTGTGGAACGTGTCCTTGTGGACCTTCGAAGTCCAGTAGCAACTTGATCCGAATTACCTTGATCATCATCATTAACTTCCTCTCTAGTCGGTGCAGGCCCCACAGGAACATCTTCCTGAGCTGCGCTACTTCCCGGTTCAAGAGGCAGTACTTCACCAAGTTCTACTTTCCTCCCACTTACTTCTCGAGAGAGAAACTCTTTCTCCAGAAAGGACCCGTTCTTGGAAACAAAGATCTTGCCTTCGGATCTGAGGTAGAAGGTATACCAATGGTTTCCCTAGGGTATCCTATGAAGATGCATTTTTCCGACTTGTGTTTGAGCTTTTCAGGTTGAAGTTTCTTGACATAAGCATCGCATCCCCAAACTTTTAGAAACGACAGCTTAGGTTTCTTCCCAAACCATAATTCATACGGTGTCGTCTCAATGGATTTAGACGGTGCCCTATTTAAAGTGAATGTAGTTGTCTCTAGAGCGTATCCCCAAAATGATAGCGGTAAATCAGTGAGTGACATCATAGATTGCACCATATCCAATAGAGTGCGATTACGATGTTCGGACACACCGTTACGCTGAGGCGTTCCAGGCCGCGTGAGTTGTGAAACGATTCCACATTTCCTTAAGTGCGTACCAAATTCGTGACTTAAATATTCTCCCCCACGATCTGATCGTAAGAATTTTATCTTTCGGTCACATTGATTCTCTACCTCATTCTGAAATTCCTTGAACTTTTCAAAGGTCTCAGACTTGTGTTTCATCAAATAGACATACCCATATCTACTTAAGTCATCAGTGAGAGTGAGAACATAACGATAGCCACCGCGAGCCTCAATGCTCATTGGACCGCACACATCAGTATGTATAATTTCCAATAAGTTGGTTGCTCGCTCCATTGTTCCGGAGAATGGAGTCTTGGTCATTTTACCCATGAGGCATGGTTCGCACGTGTCAAATGATTCGAAATCAAGAGACTCCAAAAGTCCATCTGTATGGAGCTTCTTCATGCGTTTGACATCGATGTGACCAAGGCGGCAGTGCCACAGATATGTGGGACTATCATTATCAATCTTACATGTTTTGGTATTCACACTATGAATATGTGTAACATCACGTTCAAGATTCATTAAGAATAAACCATTGACCAGCGGAGCATGACCATAAAACATATCTCTCATATAAATAGAACAACCATTATTGTCGGATTTAAATGAGTAGCCATCTCGTATTAAACGAGATCTAGATACAATGTTCATGCTCAAAGCTGGCACTAAATAACAATTATTGAGGTTTAAAACTAATCCCGTAGGTAAATGTAGAGGTAGCGTGCCGACGGCGATCATATCAACCTTGGAACAATTCCCGACGCGCATCGTCACCTCGTCCTTCGCCAGTCTCCTCTTATTCCGCAGCTCCTGTTTTGAGTTACAAATGCGAGCAACCGCACCGGTATCAAATACCCAGGAGCTACTACGAGTACTGGTAAGGTACACATCAATTACATGTATATCACATATACCTTTAGTGTTGCCGGCCTTCTTGTCCGCTAAGTATTTGGGGCAGTTCCGCTTCCAGTGTCCCTTTCCCTTGCAATAAAAGCACTCAGTCTCAGGTTTGGGTCCATTCTTTGACTTCTTCCCGGCAACTGGTTTACCGGGCGCGGCAACTCCCTTTCCATCCTTCTTGAAGTTCTTCTTACCCTTGCCTTTCTTGAAACTAGTGGTTTTATTGACCATCAACACTTGATGTTCCTTTTTGATTTCCACCTCCGCTGATTTCAGCATTAAAAATACTTCAGGAATAGTTTTCACCATCCCCTGCATATTGTAGTTCATCACAAAGCTCTTGTAGCTAGGTGGGAGCGACTGAAGGATTCTGTCAATGACCGCCTCGTCCGGGAGGTTAATGTCCAGCTAGGACAAGCGATTGTGCAACCCAGACATTTTGAGTATGTGCTCACTGACAGAAGTATTTTCCTCCATCTTACAACTGTAGAACTTGTCGGAGACATCATATCTCTCGACCCGGGCATGAGCCTGGAAAACCATTTTCAGCTCTTCGAACATCTCATATGCTCTGTGTCACTCAAAACGCTTTTGGAGCCCCGGTTCTAAGCTATAAAACATGCCGCACTGAACGAGGGAGTAATCATCAGCATGTGACTGCCAAGCGTTCATAACGTCTTGGTTCTCTGGGATGGGTGCATCACCTAGCGGTGCTTCTAGGACATATGCTTTCCTGGCAGCTATGAGGATGATCCTCAGGTTCCGGACCCAGTCCGTATAGTTGCCGCCATCATCTTTCAGCTTGGTTTTCTCTAGGAACGCGTTGAAGTTGAGGTTGACATGAGCGTTGGCCATTTGATCTACAAGACATTTTGCAAAGGTTTTTAGACTAAGTTCATGATAATTAACTTCATCTAATCAAATTATTTAATGAACTCCTACTCATACAGACATCCCTCTAGTCATCTAAGTGATACATGATCTGAGTCAACTAGGCCGTGTCCGATCATCACGTGAGACGGACTAGTCATCATCGGTGAACATCTTCATGTTGATCGTATCTTCTATACGACTCATGTTCGACCTTTCGGTCTTCCGTGTTCCGAGGCCATGTCTGTACATGCTAGGCTCGTCAAGTCAACCTAAGTGTATTGCATGTGTAAATATGGCTTACACCCGTTGTATTCAAACGTTAGAATCTATCACACCCGATCATCACGTGGTGCTTCGAAACAACGAACCTTCGCAATGGTGCACAGTTAGGGGGAACACTTTCTTGAAATTATGTGAGGGATCATCTTATTTAAGCTACCGTCGTTCTAAGCAAATAAGATGTAAAACATGATAAACATCACATGCAATCAAATAGTGACATGATATGGCCAATATCATTTGCTCCTTTTGATCTCCATCTTCGGGGCGCCATGATCATCATCGTCACCGGCATGACACCACGATCTCCATCATCATGATCTCCATCATCGTGTCTTCATGAAGTTGTCTCGTCATCTATTACTTCTACTACTATGGCTAACGGTTTAGCAATAATGTAAAGTAATCACATGACGTTTATGTTGACACGCAGGTCATGAATAAATTAAGACAACTCCTATGGCTCCTTCCGGTTGTCATACTCATCGACATGCAAGTCGTGATTCCTATTACAAGAACATGATCAATCACATACATCACATATATCATTCATCACATCCTTTTGGCCATATCACATCACATGGCACATGCTGCAAAAACAAGTTAGACGTCCTCTAATTGTTGTTGCAAGTTTTTTTTACGTGGATGCTATAGGTTTCTAGCAAGAACGTTTCTTACCTACGCCAAAACCACAACATGATATGCCAATTTCTATTTACCCTTCATAAGGACCCTTTTCATCGACTCCGATCCGACTAAAGTGGGAGAGACAGACACCCGCTAGCCACCTTATGCAACTAGTGCATGTCAGTCGGTGGAACCAGTCTCACGTAAGCGTACGTGTAAGGTCGGTCCGGGCCGCTTCATCCCACGATGCCGCCGAATCAAGATAATACTAGTAACGGCAAGTAAATTGACAAATCAACACCCACAACAACTTGTGTTCTACTCATGCATAGAAACTACGCATAGACCTAGCTCATGATGCCACTGTTGGGGAACGTAGCAAAATTTTAAAATTTTCTATGCATCGCCAAGTTTAATCTATGGAGTCATCTAGCAACGAGGGAAAGGGGAGTGCATCTGCATACCCATGTAGATCACGAGCGGAAGTGTTCAAGAGAACGGGGTTGATGGAGTCGTACTCGCCGTGATCCAAATCACCGATGACCAAGTGCCGAACGGACGGCACCTCCACGTTCAACACACGTACGCTTGATCTAGCAAGGGGAAGGAGAGGTTGATGGAGATCCAGCAGCACGACGGCGTGGTGATGGAAGCAGCGGTGATCTCGGCAGGGCTTCGCCAAGCTCCAACGAGAGAGAGAGAGAGGTGTTACGAGGGGAGAGGGAGGCGCCAGGGGCTTGGGTGCGGCTGCCCTCCCTCCCCCCCACTATATATAGGACCCCTAGGGGGGCGCCGGCCCTAGGAGATTCAATCTCCAAGGGGGCGGCGACCAAGGGGGGGGGACTTGCCCCCCAAGTCAGGTGGGGCGCCCCCACCCCTAGGGTTTCCAACCCTAGGGGCAGGGGGAGGCCCATGGGGAGCGCACCAGCCCACCAGGGGCTAGTTCCCCTCCCACTTCAGCCCATGGGGCCCTCCGGGATAGGTGTCCCCACCCGATGGACCCCCGGGACCCTTCCGGTGGTCCCGGTACGATACCGATTGCCCCCAAAACTTTCCCGTTGGCCGAAACTGGACTTCCTATATATAAATCTTCACCTTCGGACCATTACGGAACTCCTCGTGACGTCCGGGATCTCATCCGGGACTCCGAACAATTTAGGGTTACCGCATACTAATATCTCTACAACCCTAGCGTCATCGAACCTTAAGTGTGTAGACCCTACGGGTTCGGGAGACATGCAGACATGACCGAGATGACTCTCTGGTCAATAACCAACGGCGGGATCTGGATACCCATGTTGGCTCCCACATGTTCCACGATGATCTCATCGGATGAACCACAATGTCAAGGATTCAATCAATCCCGTATTCAATTCCCTTTGTCAATCGGTACGTTACTTGCCCGAGATTCGATCGTCGGTATCCCAATACCTCGTTAAATCTCGTTACCGGAAAGTCACTTTACTCGTACCACAATGCATGATCCCGTGACCAAACACTAGGCCACATTGAGCTCATTGTGATGATGCATTACCGAGTGGGCCCAGAGATACCTCTCCGTCATATTGAGTGACAAATCCCAGTCTCGATCCGTGTCAACCCAACAGATACTTTCGGGGATACCTGTAGTATACCTTTATAGTCACCTAGTTACGTTGTGACATTTGGTACACCCAAAGCACTCCTACGGCATCCGGGAGTTACACGATCTCATGGTCTAAGGAAATGATACTTGACATTGGAAAAGCTCTAGCAAACGAACTACACGATCTTGTGCTATGCTTAGGATTGGGTCTTGTCCATCACATCATTCTCCTAATGATGTGATCCCGTTATCAATGACATCCAATGTCCATAGTCAGGAAACCATGACTATCTATTGATCAACGAGCTAGTTAACTAGAGGCTCACTAGGGACATGTTGTGGTCTATGTATTCACACATGTATTACGATTTCCGGATAACACAATTATAGCATGAACAATAGACAATTACCATGAACAAGGAAATATAATAATAACCATTTTATTATTGCCTCTAGGGCATATTTCCAACAAGAACCTCTCCCCATCTAAGGGGAGGCCATGGAGGAGGAAGCACAAGGGGGAGAACCTCTCCTCCTCTCTCTCGGTGGCATCGGAGTGCCATCGGGAGGGGAATCATTACCGCGGTGATCGTGTTCATCACCATCATCATCACCATCCTCATCTCTTTTACGCGGTCCACTCTCCCGCACCCCGCTATAATCCCTACTTGAACATGGTGCTTTATGCCACATATTATGATCCAATGATGTGTTGCCATCCTATGATGTTTTGAGTGAATATCCTTTGTCTTTGGGTTGATTGATGATCTAGATTAGTAAGAGTTGTATGTTTTAATTTGGTGCTGTCCTATGGTGCCCTCTGTGTCGCGCAAGCGTGAGGGATTCCCACTGTAGCGTGTTGCAATACGTTCATGATTCGCTTATAGTGGGTTGGTGAGTGAGTGAAACACAAACCCGAGTAAGGGGGTTGTTGTGTATGGGAATAAAGAGGACTTGATGCTTTAATGCCATGGTTGGGTTTTACCTTAATGATCTTTAGTAGTTGCGGATGCTTGCTAGAGTTCCAATCATAAGTGCATATGATCCAAGAAGAGAAAGTATGTTAGCGTATGCCTCTCCCTCATGTGAAATTGCAATGACGACTATCGGTCTTGTTAACAATTGCCTAGGACAATTCCGCACACCGACCCATCATTATTCCACACTCGCTATTTATAATATTTAGTAATATATTCTAACTTTATGATAACAGTACCTACTTTTATATTTTAGCTCTCCGATATCATGCAAAGTTATCCTCTTCATACCCACAACGTAGTTTTATTTCTCGTTTCTAGTTGGAAGCAAGTGTTCGGTGTACGTAGAGTCATATCAGTGGCAGATAAGGCTTGAGAGAATATTGATCTTACCTTTAGCTCCTTGTGGGTTCGACACTCCATACTTATCACTTCCACCATTGGGAATTGCTACGATGACTCCCTGCACTTGGGGATTATCAAGCTCTTTTCTGGCGTCGTTGCCAGGGAGCAATAGCGTGGGGTTGATATTATCGTGTGTGATTGTTTGCTTTCTTCACTAAGTAGATTTTTGCTTTTCCTTTTTTGTTTATGTTTAGTTGTGGGTGAAACATACATTTTTTTAAGAATGAAAATACAAAAAAATTTACTTGCCTCTCATGCCTAAAAAGTTTTTCAAAAAGAGAAGTGATTGGAAAGTTATGCAATGAAGAAGTGAGGGTCGACCTTGAGCACTCGTGTTCATGCTCTTGGAAAAAATGTAGAATTTTTCATGGAAGTTTCTCTGTAAATAATTATCCCATTATATATATAGGGTCGCGCTATTCGTCACCCTGGGTGAGGAATAGTTATTCTTCACCCCCCCCCTCTATTTTACCATCAATGCACTTTAATTTTACATTCCGTAAGTTTTGTCTTTTTTCTGGCGCAAAAAAGAGACCGTAAGAAAATATATAATCGCCGTAAAAAATATTTTATGTTATGTAAAATTACAAACATAAAACATAGTCTAAAATACACATAAACTGCAAAATTTCTTGTCTTATGACATATATTTTTATTTTCTTATGTCAAATTTTATGTAGTGAACAATAGGAATGTAACTATTTGAATTCGAAGCGTAATTTAATTATGAAATGATCGTAAGATTACCTTGGGTGAAGAATAACTTATTCTGCACCCTGGGTGATGAATAGTAACACTATATATATATATCCATTGTATTATAAAAATAATGTGCCAAGCTTTGGTTTTAGAATGATTAGATTGCTTGTTTACTATGTGCAGAACAAAAACAGAAACTTTGGCTGTAGCGCGTGATTTTACTTTTTTTTACTGGAAAGTCAAATGGTTCTGAAACTTTTTGCACATTACTTCTGTATAAATTTTTTAAATTTTCAAATTTATTTCATAATTTTTGGAGTTACAGAAGTTTACTGAACCTCCAGATTACTACAGACTGTCCTGTTTTAGACAGATTATGTTTTCTATGTGTTGTTTGCTTATTTTGATGAATCTATGAGTAGTATCGGAGGGTATGAACCATGGATGAGTTGGAATACAGTAGATATTACACCAATATGAATTTAGAATGAGTTCACAACAGTACCTAAAGGTAGTTATTTGCTTTATTATAGTAACGGATCTCACAAAGTTTTTGTTAAAGTTTTATGTGGATGAAGTGTTCGAAGAACGAGGAGTTACCGATGTGAGAAGAATAAAGAGAGGCAAGAGCTCAAGATTGGGATGCCCAAGAGACCCCAAGTAAATATTCTAAGGATACTCAAGCATCTAAGCTTGGGGATGCCCCAGTTGGCATCCCATCTTTCTTCTTCAACAAATTATCGGTACACCTCGGTTTTTGTCTTGTTCACATGATTTGTGTCCTTTGTGTTTTTCTTTAAGAACCATGCTAGTATGAGATGTCCCTTCATAAACTTATAGAATACTTCATGTGCTTCACTTATATCGTCTAAGTATGATCTTATAGAATTGCTCTTTGAGCTTCACTTAAATCTTTTGAGTATGGCTTTATAGAATGCTTCGTGTGCTTCACTTATATATTTTGAGCTTGGATATTGGTTAGTCTATATTAATTGAAGAATTATCCATGAACTTCACTTATATCTTTTGGAGTATGAATAATACTATCATCTAAAGCGGGTTTGGAAGAGTGCCAACTTTAGGAACTAGTGATCCTGCCATTCCGAATGAGGAGAATTTTGCTTATATGGAGAGTAGTAAAATTTCTATGCTCGTAGATCATGAAAAGAATGCTTTATATGATGGTAATATTTTTGAACTCATTCATGATTCTACTAAAAATTATTATGAGGGAGGAATACATGCTTGTAGGAGTTGCAATAATATCAAGTTTCCTCTCTATATGCTTAAAGTTTTGAAGTTATACTTGTTTTTCCTTCCTATGCTAGTTGATTCTTGTTCCTATAAATCATGTTCTCACAAAATCACTAGGAATAGGAAGTGGGTTAGATTTAAATGTGCTTGTCATACTCTTCATGATGCTCTCTTTATGTTTAAATTCTTATCCTTTATGTGAGCATCATTGAAATCATCATGCCTAGCTAAAAGGCATTAAAGAAAAAGCGCTTGTTGGAGACAACCCAATATTTACCCTTACTGTTTTTTGTGTGTTTACATGATTAAGTTACTGTAGTAATAATGTTTTATAGCTTTTGTTTCAATAAAGTGCCAAGTAAGACCTTTGGGAAGACTTGGGTGAAAGTTAATGTGATCTTGCTGTAAAAAACAGAAACTTTACGCTCACGAGATTAGCTGCCATTTTTTACAGAAGAGTTCTTTGGTGCTGATTCTTTTTTAAGAAGATTAATAGACAAATTCCTCACGTACACCAATTTATTTCATAATTTTTTGAGTAGCATAAGTATGGTTAGTGTTCAGATCATTACAGACTGTTCTATTTCTGACAGATTCTGTTTTCATTGCATAGTTTGCTTGTTTTCTAGTTTCTATGACTTATATTTCTCAATATAAATTGTAGAAATGATATGGTACAGTAGGCATTGTGTGATAATAATTATGAGTCTTGTCTTTGACAGTTCCAAAGTGAATGGTTTACTCTTTATCATACTAGCCCGTCTCACGAAGTTCCATTAAGTTTTGTGTGATTGAAGATTTCACGCTTTGGGTGAGATATCGATATGAGGAGAATAAGGAGTGGAAATACCCTAAGCTTGGGGATGCCCAGGGCACCCCAAGGTAATATTCAAGGAAGATTCAAGCGCCTAGGCTTGGGGATGCCCCAGAAGGCATCCCCTCTTTCGTCTTCAAAAACTATCGGTATACCTTACTTGGAGCTGTATTTTTATTCGTCACATGATATGTGTTTTGCTTGGAGCATATTTTAAATTTTACTTGCTGTTTGAATAAAATCATTGGATTTGAAATCTTGAATGAAGAAGAATCCTCCCATGGCTATTTAATTATTTGACTACTCAGTATTCTTCACTTATATCTTTTTGGAGTAGTTTGTCATATACTCACGTGCTTCACAAATATCCTATGAGTAAAAGGTTGAATGAATTGAATATAATAAATCTGAATATATATGTTTCATATGCTTATACCATGGGGAGTAATGACTTCACACAGAATAATTATAGGTAGTAAACTTATTGAAAGTTAGCAAACGTAGAATCGGTCACTTGAACAATTCATGAAAGAATATTGAAGGAAGAGAGATTTCACATATAAATATACTATCTTGGACATCTTTTGTAATTGTGAGCACTCATTAAAATATGACATGCTAAAAGTTTGAAGTCGTACAAGGAAGACAACGTAATGGGTTATGTTTTCTTATATCCGAAATAAAGTATATTGTCTTGGATCATCCAACATGTTGAGCTTGCCTTTCCCTCTCATGCTAGCCAAATTCTTTGCACCAAGTAGAAATACTACTTGTGCTTCCAAACATCCCTTCAAACGAGTTTTTCCCTGAGAGTCCACCATACCTACCTATGGATTGAGTAAGATCCTTCAAGTAAGTTGTCATCGATGCATGCAATAAAAATTGCCCTCTAAATATGTATGATCTATTAATGTGGAGAAAATAAGTTTTATACGATCTTGTGATGTGGAAGAAATAAAAGCGACGGACTGCATAATAAAGTTCCGTATCACAAGTGGCAATATAAAGTGACGTTCTTTTGCATTAAGATTTTGTGCATCCAACCATAAAAGCGCATGAAAACCTCTGCTTCCCTCTGCGAAGGGCCTATCTTTTACTTTTATCTTCTACCTTATGCAAGAGTCATGGTGATCTTCACCTTTCCTTTTTACACTTTATCCTTTGGCAAGCACATTGTGTTGGAAAGATCCCGATATATATATCCAATTGGATGTAGGTTATCATGAACTATTATTGTTGACATTACCCTTGAGGTAAAAGGTTGGGAGGTGAATCTATAAGCCCCTATCTTTCTCTGTGTCGATTAAAACTTTGAACCCATAAATATCAAGTGAGTGTTAGCAATTACAGAAGATTAAATGATAGTTGAGTATGTGGAGTTTCCCGAATCAAAGCTCTTACGTAGACCCTTCCCGAAAATAAGATGAATTGCAATTGTTTGATGACTAAGAGCAATGTTTGTTTGTTTTCAAGAAAGTTTATGATCTATACTTTAACATGTGAATAGCTTGTTACTTGATCATGAAAAGTTTTATGAGATGACCTACTGTTATGACATATAATGATGCAAGAAAAGGTGATTGAAATTATCATTGATCAAACTTGTGCACCTGCTAGCATTCACACTTCATAAATTATTTCTTTTATCATTTACCTACTTGAGGACGAGCATGAATTAAGCTTGGGGATGCTGATACATCTCTAACGTATCTATAATTTATGAAGTATTCATGCTATTATATTATCCATCTTAGACATTTTATATGCATTTATATGCTATTTTATATGATTTTTGGGACTAACCTATTAACCTAGAGCCCAATGCCAGTTTCTGTTTTTTCCTTGTTTTTGAGTTCTACAGAAAAGGAATACCAAACGGAGTCCAATTGACGTGCCAATTTTTGTTGATTTTTTATGGACCAAAAGAAGCCCTTGGAGCAAAAGAGTTGGGCCAGAAGAGTCTCGGGCTGTCCATGAGGGTGGGGGGCGCGCCCACCCCCTGGGCGTGGGCCCCTGCCTCGTGGACGACTCGGAGACCCCCCTGGTGTGAAACCAACACCAAAAATTCCTATAAATACAGAAACCCCTAGAAAATAACCTAGATCAGAAGTTCCGCTGCCACAAGCCTCTGTAGCCACGAGAAATCAATCTAGGCCCTCTCTGGCACCCTGTCGGAGGGGGCCATCATCACCGAAGGCCATAGAGGAGGATCCCGAAGGGGCCATCATCTCCATGAAGGCCAAGGACCAGAGGGAGAACCTCTCCCCATCTAGGGGGGAGGCCATGGAGGAGGAAGCACAAGGGGGAGAACCTCTCCTCCTCTCTCTCGGTGGCACCGGAGTGCCATCGCGAGGGGAATCATTACCGCGGTGATCGTCTTCATCAACATCACCATCATCATCATCATCCTCATCTCTTTTACGCAGTCCACTATCCTGCACCCCGCTGTAATCCCTACTTGAACATGGTGCTTTACGCCACATATTATGATCCAATGATGTGTTGCCATCCTATGATGTTTTGAGTAGATATCATTTGTCTTTGGGTTGATTGATGATCTAGATTGGTATGAGTTGTATGTTTTATTTTGGTGCTGTCCTATGGTGCCCTCCGTGTCGCGCAAGCGTGAGGGATTCCCGCTGTAGGGTGTTGCAATACGTTCATGATTCGCTTATAGTAGGTTGGTGAGTGACTGAAACACAAACCCGAGTAAGGGGGTTGTTGCATATGGGAATAAAGAGGACTTGATGCTTTAATTCTATGGTTGGGTTTTACCTTAATGATCTTTAGTAGTTGCGGATGCTTGCTAGAGTTCCAATCATAAGTGCATATGATCCAATAAGAGAAAGTATGTTAGCTTATGCCTCTCCCTCATATGAAATTGCAATGATGACTATCGGTCTTGCTAACAATTGCCTAGGACAATTCCGCACACCGACCCATCATTATTCCACACTCGCTATTTATAATATTTAGTAATATATTCTAACTTTATGATAACAGCACCTACTTTTATATTTTAGCTCTCCGATATCATGCAAAGTTATCCTCTTCATACCCACAACGTAGTTTTATTTCTCGTTTCTAGTTGGAAGCAAACGTTCGGTGTACGTAGAGTCGTATGAGTGGCAGATAAGGCTTGAGAGAATATTGATCTTACCTTTAGCTCCTTGTGGGTTCGACACTCCATACTTATCACTTCCACCATTGGGAATTGCTATGATGATTCCTTGCACTTGGGGATTATCATGAATTCGTTGGATGATATTCGTCATATAACAGTCATAAGCTATGTCGATACGACACTAGCTCCAGTTCATAAATATAATGTAGGCATGTATTATGTAAATAGGCATATGTGCTTATGGAAAGAACTTGCATGACATCTTTTGTCCTACCCTCCCGTGGCAGCGGGCTCCATAAGGAAACTAAGGGATATTAAGGCCTCCTTTTAATAGAGAACCGGAACAATGCATTAACACATAGTGAACACATGAATTCCTCAAACTACGGTCATCACTGAAAAGTATCCCAGCTATTTTTTTACAATGAAAACAGCAGGAGAGTCTCCTATTGTTTCTTTTTATTGAATGTTAACCGAGGGTAAACAGAGCAACATCATTGGGTTTTTACATATGGTATTACAAGGTGAAGTGGGACCAGCCACTTTGGGAAGTACCCTAAAAGAAACAAAAGTACACAAATCAACTACAAAGAAATGTGTGCAACTATTGTGAGAGACTCCTTGTACCCTTCCAAAAAGGTCCACCTTTGAGAGTTGATTCTATAGCCCAAAATCACAAAATCTTCTTTAATCTTCCCAAGCCAGTCAAAAATGTGTGGCCACCTCCCCTTCAAATACCACTATGGTCACTATGGGGGTTTACGGATCATAACACGTAATAGGTGAATATGACTGGCAAGATCGGATCTAGAACATAGATATAATGGTGAAAACATAAACGATTCATATTTGAAATCATGGCACTCGGGCCCTAGTGACAAGCATTAAGCATCGCAAATTCATAACAACATCAATCTCAGAACATAGTGGATACTAGGGATCAAGCCCTAACAAAACTAACTCGATTACATGATGAATCTCATCCAACTCCTCACCGACCAGCGAGCCTACGAAGGAATTACTCACTCCCGGTGGGGAGCATCATGAAATTGGCGATGAAGGATGATAACCCACAAGTATAGGGGATCGCAATACTTTTCGAGGGTAGCGTATTCAACCAAATTTATAGATTCGACACAAGGGGAGCCAAAGAATATTTGCAAGTATTAGCGGCTGAGTTGTCAATTCAACCACACCTGGAGATTAATTATCTGCAGCAAAGTGATCACTAGCAAAGTAATATGATAGTTTTGATAATAGTGACAGCAGCAGCAGTAACGGTAACAGTGGTAGCAGTAGTTTTATAGCAAGTGCAACAGTAACGATAGCAATAGTAACTTAGCAAGAACAATATAAGATAAATTCGTAGGCATTGGATCGGTGACTTGTTGGATGATATTCATCATGAGACAGTTATAACCTAAGGCGATACAGCACTAGCTCTAGTTCATCAATATAATGTAGGCATGTATTCCGTAAATAGTCATACATGCTTATGGAAAGAACTTGCATGACATCTTTTGTCCTACCCTCCCATGTCAGCAGGGTCCAATTGGAAACTAAGGGATAGTAAGGCCTCCTTTTAATAGAGAACCGGAACAAAGCATTAACACACAGTGAATACATGAACTCCTCAAACTACGGTCATCACCGGGAGTGGTCCCGACTATTGTCACTCCGGGGTTGCCGGATCATAACACGTAGTAGGTGACTATAACTTGCAAGATCGGATCTACAACATGGATATAATGGTGATAACATAAACGGTTCAGATTTGAAATCATGGCACCCGGGCCCAAAGTGACAAGAATTAAGCATGGCAAAGTCATAGCAACATCAATCTTAGAACATAATGGATACTAGGGATCAGGCCCTAACAAAACTAACTCGATTACATGATGAATCCCATCCAACTCCTCACCGACCAGCAAGCCTACGAAGGAATTACTCACTCCCGGTGGGGAGCATCATGGAATTGGCGATGAAGAAGGGTTGGTGATGACGAAGAACGAAGATCCCCTCTCCGGAGCCCCAAACGGACTCCAGATCTGACCTCCCGATGAAGAACAGGAGGTGACGGCGGCTCCGTTTCATGGATCGTGATAATTCTTTCTCCCTGATTTTTTTCTGGAACAATAGGTATTTATGGAGTTGGAATCAGGTCTGCGGGGCCATCAGGTGGGGACAACCCACCTGGGCGTGCCAGGAGGGGGCGCGCCCTGGTGGTTCATGCCCACCCAGGTGCCCCCCTCCGATGGATCTTGGCTCCAGAAATTCTCTTTATTTATATAAAAATTCCTTGCAATGTTTCGTTCCATTCCGAGAACTTTTATTTCTGCACAAAAACAACACCATGGTAGTTCTACTGAAAACTGCGTCAGTCTGGGGTTAGTTTCATTCAAATCATGCAAATTAGAGTACAAAACAAGAGGAAAAGCATTAGGAAAAGTAGATACGTTGGAGACGTATCAACTCCCCCAAGCTTAAACCTTTGCTTGTCCTCAAGCAATTCAGTTGATAAACTGAAAGTGAAAAAGACAAACTTTTACGAACTCTTTTGCTCTTGTTTGCATAAATAAGCTTAAACAGTACCCAGGTTTTCAGCCAACATTATAATTAACCATGCTGACAATAACTCTTTAAAATTATATTAACTCATATCAATGAGATAATCAGCTAGCGAGCAATAATAAGATATCTCAAACGACAACACATTGTCAAAACAACCATGATATAATATGACAATAGTGGTATCTCGCTAGCCCTTTCTGAGACCGCAAAACATAAATGCAGAGCACCTCCAAAGTTCAAGCAGCGACTAAACATTGTAATTCATGGTAGAAAAGATCCAGTCATGATGCACCCAACATTAGCTACACACAATGTATAAGCATGATAGCAGTGCTCTCAGGTTCTGGCGCTTATTTTAGAAGGTGATGACACAACATAAAAGTAAATAGATAGTCCTTTAGCAAAGGGAAGCAGTGATTTGCAGAGGTGCCAGAGCTCAAATTTTAAAACAGAGGTAAATGATATTTTGAGACATGCACCCTTCTCATTTACTTCACGGCCATCAGTTGTCAATATCTTCCATGCTAAGCACGCTAGTGGCGGTTCCCAAGCGATAAAAGTAAAGGTTTTGACTCCATTGGAAGTTTCTGTTTGATTATTTGTAAGCTCTTTCTATTTGCAATTTGGGACTGGGCATCCCTATTACCGCCCTTTTCTCATGCGATGGGGAGTGAATAAACACTCAACCTGAGAATAACCCGCTTAGCATGGAAGATACCGACCACCTCCTATTGTTCCATGAACGATCTAGGCACACAAAAAGGATAATTATTAGAAGTTTTTAGAGGTGGGACATGCAAAATTACTTAGGACGGCAGGGTAATACCGCATATAGGTAGGTATGGTGGACTCATCTGGAATAACTTAGTGTTGGGGAACGCAGTATTTCAAAAAATTCCTACGATAACGCAAGATCTATCTAGGAGATGCATAGCTACGAGAGGGGAGAGTATGTCTACGTACCCTCGTAGACCGAAAGCGGAAGCGTTGAGTAACGCGGTTGATGTAGTCGAACGTCTTCGCGATCCAACCGATCTAGAACCGAATGCACGACACCTCCGCAATCTGCACATGTTCAGCTCGGTGACGTCCCTCGAACTCTAGATCCAGTTGAGGCCGAGGGAGATTTTCGTTAGCACAACGGCGTGTTGACGGTGATGATGAACTTACCGACGCAGGGCTTCGCCTAAGCACTACGACAATATGACCGGGGTGGAAATCTATGGAGGGGGGCACCGCACATGACTAAGAAATCAACTTGTGTGTCTTTGGGGTGCCCCCTCCCCATGTATATAAAGGAGGGGGGAAGAGGAGGTCGGCCTAGGAGGGGCGTGCCTATAGGGGGAGTCCAACTAGGATTCCCAATCCTATTTGGAGTCCCCTTCCTTTTCCAAGAGGGGAGAGAGGGAAGGAGTACGAGAGGGAGAAGGAAAGAGAGGGGGGCGCCGCCCCCTCCCTAGTCCAATTCGGACTTTCCATGTGGGGGCACGTGGCCACCCCTTGAGGCCCCTTTATCCTTTCCTGTATGGCCCATTAAGGCCCACTACTTCCCCCGACGAATTCCCGTAACTCTCCGGTCCTCCGAAAAATACCCGAACCACTCAGAACCTTTCTGATGTCCGAATATAGCCTTCCAATATATCGATCTTTACGTCTCAACCATTTCAAGACTCCTCGTCATGTCCATGATCTCATCTGAGACTCCAAACAAACTTCGGTCATCAAATCACATAACCCATAATTCAAATTGTCATCGAACATTAAGTGTGCGGACCCTATGGGTTCGAGAACTATGTAGACATGACCGAGACACATCTTCGATCAATAACCAATAGCGGAACCTGGATGCTCATATTGGCTCCTACATATTCTACGAAGATCTTTATCGGTCAAACCGCATAACAACATACGTTGTTCCCTTTGTCATCGGTATGTTACTGTTGGGGAACGCAAATTCCTACACACACGCAAGATTATGGTGATGCATAGCAACGAGAGGGGAAAGTGTTATCTACGTACCCTCGTAGACCGTAAGCAGAAGCGTTATGGCAACATGATTGATGTAGTCATACATCTTCACGATCGACCGATCCTAGTACCGGAAGTACAGCACCTCCGCGATCTGCACACGTTCGGCTCGCTGACGTCCCAAGAACTCACAATCCAGCAGAGTGTCGAAGGAGAGCTTCGTCAGCACGACGGCGTGATGACGGTGATGATGATGCTACGGGAACAGGGCTTCGCCTAAGCACCGCTACGATATGACCGAGGTGGATTATGGTGGAGGGGGGCACCGCACACGACTAAGAGATCAATGATCAACTTGTGTGTCCATGGGGTGCCCCCCTCCCCCATATATAATGGAGGGGAGGAGGGGGGAGGACCGGCCCTCTATGGCGCGCCCTAGGGGAGTCCTACTCCCACTGGAGAGAAGGAAGGGGAGGAGAGGGGAAAGGAAAGGGGGGGCGGCCCCCACCCAATTTGGATTGGGCTAGGGGGCGCGCCTACCACCTTTTCCCATCCTCTCCTCTATTCCACTAAGGCCCAATAAGGCCCATATACTCCCCATGGGGTTCCGGTAACCTCCCGGTACTCCGGAAAATGCCCGAACTCATCCGGAACCATTCCGATGTCCAAACATAGGCTTCCAATATATCGATCTTTACGTCTCGACCATTTCGAGACTCCTCGTCATGTCCGTGATCAAATATGGGACTCCTAACTACATCAAAACACATAAAATCATAATACCGATCCTCACCGAACGTTAAGCGTGCGGACCCTACGGGTTCGAGAACTATGTAGACATGTCTCCGGTCAATAACCAATAGTGGAACCTAGATGTTCATATTGGCTCCCACATATTCTATGAAGATCTTTATTGGTCAAACCGCATAATGATATACGTTGTTCCCTTTGTCATCGGTATGTTACTTGCCCGAGATTTGATCATCGGTATCTCAATACCTAGTTCAATCTTGTTACCGGCAAGTCTCTTTACTCGTTCTGTAATGCATCATCCCGCAACTAACTCATTAGTCACGTTGCTTGCAAGGCTTATATTGATGTGCATTACCGAGAGGGCCCAGAGATACCTCTCCGACAATCGGAGTGACAAATCCTAATCTCAATCTATGCCAACTCAACAAACACCATCGGAGACACCTGTAGAGCACCTTTATAATCACCCAGTTACGTTGTGATGTTTGGTAGCACACAAAGTGTTCCTCCGGTATTCGGGAGTTGCATGATCTCATAGTCCTAGGGACATGTATAAGTTATGGAGAAAGCAATAGCAACACACTAAATGATCATCATGCTAAGCTAATGGATGGGTCAAGTCAATCACATCATTCTCTAATGAAGTGATCATGTTAATCAAATGACAACTCATGATATGGTTAGGAAACATAACCATCATTGATTCAACGAGCTAGTCAAGTACAGGTATACTAGTGACATTATGTTTGTCTATGTATTCACACATGTACAAAGTTTCCGGTTAATACAATTCTAGCATGAATAATAAACATTTATCATGATATAAGGAAATATAAATAACAACTTTATTATTGCCTCTAGGGCATATTTCCTTCATTCTCCCACTTGCACTAGAGTCAATAATCTAGATTACATTGTAATGATTCTAACACCCATGGAGTCTTGGTGCTGATCATGTTTTGCTCGTGAGAGAGGCTTGTTCAACAGGTCTGCAACATTCAGATCCGTATGTATCTTGCAAATCTCTATGTCTCTCTCCTTGACTTGATCACGGATGGAATTGAAGCGTCTCTTGATGTGCTTGGTTCTCTTGTGAAATCTAGATTCCTTTGCCAAGGCAATTGCACCAGTATTGTCACAAAAGATTTTCATTGGACCCGATGCACTAGGTATGACACCTAGATCGGATATGAACTCCTTCATCCAGACTCCTTCATTTGCTCCTTCCAAAGCAGCTATGTATTCCGCTTCGCACGTAGATCCCGCCACGACGCTCTTCTTGGAACTGCACCAACTGACAGCTCCATCATTTAAAAGAAACACGTATCCGGTTCGTGACTTAGAGTCATCCGGAGTAGTGTCAAAGCTTGCATCGACGTAACCATTTACGACGAGCTCTTTGTCACCTCCATATACGAGAAACATATCCTTAGTCCTTTTCAGGTATTTCAGGATGTTGTTGACCGTTGTCCAGTGATCCACTCCTGGATTACTTTGGTACCTCCCTGCTAGACTGATAGCAAGGCACACATCAGGCCTAGTACACAGCATTGCATACATGATAGAGCCTATGGTTGAAGCATAGGGAACACCTTTCATTTTCTCTCTATCTTCTGAAGTGGTCGGACATTGAGTCTGACTCAACTTCACACCTTGTAACACAGGCAAGAACCCTTTCTTTGCTTGATCCATTTTGAAATTCTTCAAAACTTTATCAAGGTATGTGCTTTGTGAAAGTCCAATTAAGCGTCTTGATCTATCTCTATAGATCTTGATGCCCAATATATAAGCAGCTTCACCGAGGTCTTTCATTGAAAAATTCGTATTCAAGTATCCTTTTATGCTATTCAGAAATTCATTATCATTTCCGATCAGCAATATGTCATCCACATATAATATCAGAAATGCTACATAGCTCCCACTCACTTTCTTGTAAATACAACCTTCTCCAAAAGTGTGTATAAAACCATATGGTTTGATCACACTATCAAAGCATATATTCCAACTCCGAGAGGCTTGCACCAGTCCACAAATGGATCGCTGGAGCTTGCACACTTTGTTAGCACCTTTTGGATCAACAAAACCTTATGGTTGCATCATATACAACTCTTCTTTAAAATATCCATTAAGAAATGCAGTTTTGACATCCATTTGCCAAAATTCATAATCACAAAATGCGGCAATTGTCAACATGATTCGGATGGACTTAAGCATCGCTACGGGTGAGAAGGTCTCATCGTAGTCACCTCCTTGAACTTGTCGAAAACCTTTCGCAACAAGTCGAGCTTTGTAGACAGTAACATTACCGTCAGCGTCATCTTCTTCATGAAGATCCATTTATTGACTATGGCCTGCCGGTTAATGGGCAAGTCAACCAAAGTCCATACTTTGTTCTCATACATGGATCCCATCTCAGATTTCATGGACTCAAGCCATTTTGCGGAATCTGGGCTCATCATCGCTTCCTCATAGTTCGTAGGTTCGTCATGGTCAAGTAAGATGACTTCCAGGACAGGATTACCGTACCACTCTGGTGCAGATCTTACTCTGGTTGACCTACGAGGTTCGGTAGTAACTTCATCAGAAGTTTCATGATCATCATCATTAGCTTCCTCACTTACTGGTGTAGGAATCACTCGAACTAATTTCAGTGATGAACTACTTTCCAATAAGGGACACTACAAAAAAAAGACACATCCGTTACATTTTGGGCCGAACGAAAAAAAATTCTGTCATACATATGACACTTCTATGACGATAATTGTGACAAAACACGGTATCATCATAGATGTGGTGGGCTCCTACTTCTATGACAAAAAATCATGACAGAAAATGGGCTTTTTGTCCTGGGCGGGCCGGACACGTAGCTGCATGACATTCTTTGGGCCGTCCATGACGGAAAAACCCGTGGTAGAAGCGAGGGGAGGAAAATTTCGGGGAGTTCCCGGTTACGGTGGGAGGTCGGGGGCCGAGCGATGCGTGTTTCTCTCGTACACGTATGCGCGTGTGTGCGAGGCGTTGGCTCTAACTGAACCCGAGCGAGGCATTGGGCTCTAACTGAACCCGAGCGATTGCACTGCAGGCTACGCGTTACTGAACCCGAGCGGTCGATCGATGGCTGTTAACTGAACCCGATCGAGCGATTCCTTCACTACTGCTGCTAACTGAAGCCGATCGATGCTGCCTCTGGGATGAACAGTGAGCGTTGCGGGGGGGTTGGATGAACAGTGAGCGGTGGCGTTGCCTCTGGATGAACAGGACCCCGTGGTGTGGACGGCTGGATGAACAGTAGACAGTGGAGGGGTGCCCATGGAGGGGTGGTTGAACAGGACCCCGTGGTGTGGAGGGCTGGATGAACAATAGACGGTGGAGGGGTGCCCGTGGAGGGGTGGTTGAACAGTAGCCGGTGGAGTAGCGCGCGGTGGAGGCTGGATGAACAGGAGCCCGTGGAGGCTAGAGGAGGTCGACGGTAGCCTGTGGAGGCTGGAGGAGGTCGACGGTGGAGATGAACAGTATCCTGTGGAGTCTCGTTTTGCGGTACGCCACACCCCTCCAGATGAACAGGACCCCCGTTTCGACCGTAGGAGGTCCGTCTCGATCGTAGGAGGTCGTTTCGTTCGTTTTGCGGTACGCCACACCCCTCCCGATCAACAGGACCCCCGTTTCGACCGTAGGAGGTCCGTTTCCTCCATTTTGCGGTATGCCACACCCCTCCCGATCAACAGGACCCCCGTTTCGACCGTAGGAGGTCCGTTTCCTCCATTTTGCGGTACGCCACACCCCTCCCGATCAACAGGACCCCATTCCGAACGTGGGAGGTTCGTTTCCTCCGTTTTGCGGTACGCCAGGCCTCGTTACCATCGCCTATTCCGCCCAAGCCCTCCCGATGAACACGACCACGCATTCCGTTCCGACCCAGCCGGTTGGATCCCACACGTTCCGTTGCCTCCCGATGAACACGATGCATGCCGTTGCCTCCCCATGATGTAACGTCCTCGATGCGGCTATATCTCCCATGTGTCGAAGCACGACTTAGAGGCATAACCGCATTGAAAGCAATGTCGCAAGTGAGGTAATCTTCACACAACCCATGTAATACATAAGGGAAAGAGTTACATAGTTAGCTTACAATCGCCACTTCACACAATACATGAATAAAGCATTACATCATCCAAATACAATCAAGGCCCGACTACGGAGCCAAAATAAAAGAAGACTACCCCAAAAGCTACACAGATCCCCGATCGTCCCGACTGGGCTCCACTACTAATCAACTAGAACGAAACAACACAAAGGACAAGATCTTCATCAAGCTCCTCCTTGAGCTTGGTTGCATCACCTGCACGGTTCGACGGCACCTGCAAACTGGTTTTGGAGTATCTGTGAGCCACGGGGACTCAGCAATCTCACACCCTCGCGATCAAGACTATTTAAGCTTATAGGTAAGGTAAAAGATATGAGGTGGAGCTGCAGCAAGCGACTAGCATATATGGTGGCTAACATATGCAAATGAGAGAGAGAAGAGAAGGCAAAGGCACGATCGATGAGCTATGATCAAGAAGTGATCCTAGAACAACCTACGTTCAAGCATAACTCCAACACCGTGTTCACTTCCCGGACTCCGCCGGAAAGAGACCATCACGGTTACACACGCGGTTGATGTATTTTAATTAATATCAACTTCAGGTTTTCTACAACCGGACATTAACAAATTCCTATCTGCCCATAATCGCAGGCACGGCTTTCGAAAGTTCAAATCCCTGCAGGGGTGTCCCAACTTAGCCCATCACAAGCTCTCACGGTCAACGAAGGATATTCCTTCTAGCGGGAAGACCCGATCAGACTCGGAATCCCGGTTACAAGACATTTCGCAATGGTAAAACAAGACCAGCAAAGCCACCCGAATGTGTCGACAAATCCCGATAGGAGCTGCACATATCTCTTTCTCAGGGCACACCGGTTTGTCCAAGGTTCCGGTAGGCCAGCCCAGAGTTGCCCCTGGTGGCCACCGGCAGCTGACAGGTTGGACCAACACTCAGAGGAGCACTGGCCCGGGGGTTTAAATAAAGATGACCCTTGGGCAGGTGAAAGTGCAACTATCCCTAGGTGGTTTTGGTAATTCATAACAACATATAGCTCATTGAGCTAATACTATTCCAAGATGATTATTTCAGGAAAGCTCAATGATTGGCATGGCATGGATGTGAAAGTGGAACCCTCAAAATGCTAAGGACAAAGGATTGGCTCAAGCTCAAAAGCTCAAGACTCTTCATTTTATATTTTAGTGATCCAAGATCACATTGAGTCTTTAGGAAAAGCCAATACTATCAAGGAGGGATGAGGTGTTGCTTAATGAGCCTCTTGCTTCATGTGCTTAGTGATATGCTCCAAAACCCTCAACTACTTTCCCATATCCACATTTGACCTAAACCCTAAGCCAAACTCGGTCATACCAATTCTTCCTATCCGGCGCCACCGAGTTTCATTTGTCAAAAGCCACTGCCAAACCCTAGCATTTCGGTTCTACCGATAGGGATCTCGGTCTCACCGAGATGGGATTGCAAACTCTCTGTTTCCCTTTCGTAACTTTTCGGTCTCACCGAAAGAGCGAATCGGTCCCACCGAGATTGCAATGTAAATTCAGTGTTTCCTTTTTGTAACTTTTCGGTCTCACCGAAAGAGCAAATCGGTCCCACCGAGTTTGCCTGACCAACTCTCTGGTTAGCTAATTACCAAATTCGGTCTCACCGAGTTTGTGTAATCGGTCTCACCAAGAGTACGTTATGCCCAAACCCTAACCATATCGGTCCTACCGAGTTGCATGTCAGTCCCACCGAAAATCTCTAACGGTCACTAGGTTTACATTCTCGGTCCGACCGAGTTTGTTGATTCGGTCCCACCGAGATTGGAAAACTGTGTGTAACGGTTGGATTTTGTGTGGAGGCTATATATACCCCTCCACCTCCTCTTCATTCGTAGAGAGAGCCATCAGAACACACACACAATTCCAACTCATATGTTCTGAGAGAGAACCACCTACTCATGTGTTGAGACCAAGATATTCCATTCCTACCATATGAATCTTGATCTCTAGCCTTCCCCAAGTTGCTTTCCACTCAAATCTTCTTTCCACAAAATCCAAATCCTATGAGAGAGAGTTGAGTGTTGGGGAGACTATCATTTGAAGCACAAGAGCAAGGAGTTCATTACCTACACACCATTTGTTACTTCTTGGAGAGTGGTGTCTCCTAGATTGGCTAGGTGTCACTTGGGAGCCTCCGAAAAGATTGTGGAGTTGAACCAAGAAGTTTGTAAGGGCATGGAGATCGCCTACTTCGTGAAGATCTACCGCTAGTGAGGCAAGTCCTGTGTGGGCGATGGCCATGGTGGGATAGACAATGTTGCTTCTTCGTGGACCCTTTGTGGGTGGTTGCTTCTTCGTGGACCCTTCGTGGGTGGAGCCCTGTGTGGACTCGCGCAACCGTTACCCTTTGTGGGTGGAGCCCTGTATGGACTCGCGCAACCTTTACCCTTTGTGGGTTGAAGTCTCCATCAACGTGGATGTAGGATAGCACTACCTATCCGAACCACGAGAAAAACATTTGTGTCTCCAATTGCGTTTGAATTCTCCAAACCCTTCCCTTTACATTGTTGCAAGTTGCATGCTTTACTTTCCGCTGCCAATATACTCTTTGCATGCTTGCTTGAATCGTGTGATGATTGCTTGACTTGTCCTACAATAGCTAAAATCTGCCAAGAACTAAAATTGGGAAAAGGTTAAGTTTTTATTTGGTCAAGTAGTCTAATCCCCCCCCTCTAGACATACTTTCGATCCTACAAGTGGTATCAGAGCTTTGGTCTCCATTTGCTTTGATCTCCATAGCTTTTGGTGGTCATAGCCTTGGTTTCACAACCTAGGAGAGTATGGCGTCTAGCGAGGGAAATTATCACCGTAGAGGTCCTTACTTTGATGGTACTAATTTTGCTAGTTGGAAGCATAAAATGAAAATGCATATTCTTGCACATAACCCCGCCGTTTGGGCTATTGTGTGTGTTGGTTTGCAAGGTGACTTCTTTGATGGGAAAGAACCAAACCGTGAAGCTACCGCGGATGAGTTGAAGATGTTGCAATACAATGCTCAAGATTGTGATATTCTCTTCAATGGATTGTGCCCCGAAG